>NC_134404.1:228699767-228999767 GCF_038048845.1 Mixophyes fleayi
TGTCTAAAATTCTTGTTATTAGGTCGGCAACCTGCGACCATAGTTTACAGATACTAGGACACGACCACCAGATGTGGTAGAATGAGCCCACCTCACCACAGCCTCTCCAACATAGATCTGAGGTGCCAGGATATATTATGTGCAATCTAGTAGGCACAAGATACCATCTAGTGTATACTTTGAACGTGTTCTCACAAATTGAGGTGTTGATGGAGATTTTAGAGATTCTCATCCTGAGCCGGGACCATCCCTCCTGATCCAAGACCCTACTAGTGTCCTGAAGCCAAGCCCTCTCAAAGGACTCCGTTAGATCAGGCTTTGGGCTCAGGAAAGTATGATAAACCAGTGATATCAATACTTGAGCGCCTGCCCTATACATACAACTCCTCTCGAAAGGTGTAGGTTTGCGTAGTTTAGAGGATCTACAGAGTGATTGAATGAAGCCTCTGATTTGAATATATGCAAAGTGTAAAGACGAAGGAAGGCCTTTTTTCTGTTATCTGGAAAGGTCTGGGGAGCAAATTCTCCCATTATGTGGGTAAACTGAGTGAAGCCCGCCTCTTGCCAAGGGTGTGAGAATGACTGACTATTACCTATCGGGAAATCAGGTTGATGCCACAAAGGCGTGAGTGGAGAGGGAAATGAGGTGAGCTCCCATTTTTTGTGGAGCTTATCCCATAAATTGAGTGTGAACTGTATGGAGGGGTGCGAGTACACCGAGGCCGGCCTTTGATTCCTGGGGAGCCAGGGTAGCGAATTCAAGTTATGATTTGGTGTATGGGCGTTTTCCAGGTCGACTCATCTCTTAACCCCCAGAGCAGACTGCCAGGAAATGATGTGGCTAAGGTTAACTGCATGATAGTACCGCTCAAACAACGGTAATCCGTAACCCCCTGAGTGATTGGATTTGGCCAAACAGGACCTTTTAAGTCTTGACTTTTTCCCTTGCCAAATAAATTTGCCACAAAGCGCTTGTAAATTCGTTAGATAAGTGCCAGGGACTGGTATGGGTAATGTCTGAGAAAGGTATGAAACTCTGGGCAAAACATTCATCTTTATTGCCTTAATTCTACCGAACCAGGAAACATAGAGCGAGTCCCACTTTGTCAGGTCCCTTTTTACGGAGTCTAAGAGGGGAGTGTAGTTAGCATGGTACAGCTGACCATATTCCTTTGTGATCTGGACCCCCAGATAGCGCACCGCCTTAGGGCGCCATTGAAAGTCGAACGAAGATTCGAGTATAGCTTTTGTGGCTCTGGGGACTTGAAGCGAAAGGGCTTCCGATTTGGAATTATTTATATTATAGTCGGATAAAAGACAGTATTCTTTAAGTTCCACGAGAAGATTTGGGAGCGAGATAAGGGGGTTTGAAAGTGTTAACAGTACGTCATCGGCAAATAACGAGATTTTAAAGTGACGGGGGCCAATTCGTATCCCTGAGATGTCCGGGTTTCGTCTGATAGCCGCAGCCAGAGGTTCTATGCTTAGAGCGTACAGCAGGGGAGATAAGGGGCACCCTTGTCTGGTGCCGTTACCTAGGGAAAAAGCCTGGGATTGAAGCCCATTGGTCAAGACCGATGAAGAGGGGCGATGGTATAGGGCCTGGATGGCCGATAAGAAGGACCCATTTAAGCCGAAGAGGCTTATCGTGCTAAACATGAAAGGCCAGGAGAGTCTATCAAAGGCCTTTTCGGCATCTAGTGCTAGGACAACAGACGGAATCTTATTCTGATTAATATGGGCAATAATATCTATTGTGCGTCTAGTGTTATCTAGAGCCTGCCTAGTGGGAACAAAACCTACTTGGTCTGGGAAGACCAAAGTAGGCATATAGACGTTTAGGCGATTCGCCAATATTTTGGCGAAAAGTTTGATGTCAGCGTTGATTAGTGAAATTGGGCGATAACTAGGGCAACATGTAGGTTCTTTGTTTGGCTTAGGGATCACTACTATATTGGAACGGGTGGATTCATCATGAAACTTGCCCCCCATGAGAATTTAGTTAAACAGCTGGATCAGGTGGGGCACCAAAGCTGAATACATTTTTTTAGCAGCTGTAAGTTTCTAGCACAGACAATTGTAACATGCCAAACCTGATGATGAATGCCCTGAAGTACAGTTTTGTAAAAAAAAAAAAGCAAGAGAAGGGAACGTAAATACAGGCCATTGCTTAAGCACATAGAGGCGTGATGTGCTCTATGATGTGCATTCAATGTGTATGTAACTCAGGCCTGGCATGTCTTGATGCTCAATATAAAGTCTGAATTCTCACCTATGTGGATACAGTATATCGTTACTAGCCCTTGCTTTGTCGTCTGTTTGTTGAACTTTGCTACCTGCCTTGACCCCTTGTATTTTTTTTTACTGCAACGTTTACCTACTGATCTGGCACTGCTATAACTGATAGAACTTTATACAGCGGCTCGGTGACACAGTGGCTAAATTTCCTTCCTCACAGCGCTGTGGCCAATGATTATGAGTTTGTATGTTCTCCACATGTTTGCATGGATTTCCTCCAGGTGCTCCGGTTTCCACACACAGTCCAAAACCCATACACTAACCTATCCGTATGTCTGTGTAGCAGAGATTTAGACTATAGGCTGCACAGGGACTGATCCAAATGATTAATCATTATCTGTAAATGGTTGAGAAATATGTTAGTGCTATATTTATAAAGTTAATAATAATCATAGGTCTTGACCTGGCATCTTTGACTACTATTGCCCATAACTTGATGCCATACTGATGATGGAGGCAACTGAGTAACACTGAAAGCATCTAGTTATAAGGGAAAGGTCGCTGTTAAAGTTGAAACACATGATTAATCTGGTTATGGTTGCTGACCTGCTGATGTTACAATTGCTACATAAGGATTATTCCAAATAATGCTGTGTTTCTTCCTTGGTTTGGTGTAGATACATACATTACTGTGTTGCTATGTTGATTGTGTTTCCACAGGTCCTAAAATTATATTTTTAACTTATTTGTGCAATATTGTATATCTAACGGGAGAAGAAAAAGATGAGGATAGGGAAGTCTAGATCTACCGCACCAATGATACCGAGTGTATTCTCATAATTAACGATATGGTTCATAACTACTAATGATACCATGATCTGGAGAGTGCAACCATATTAACAAACATAGATAGGAGAAAGAAAAAAAGAATATAGAGGATGCACTAATGCTCAGGTGTTAGATAATATCGTGAAGAGATTTATTACACTCTTATATAAAACTTAACTTTTGTTAGCTGTTTGTTGCAGCGAAATATAAAATGATTAACCTTAAAAACAACTGTGTGCTTTAAAATCCACTGGCTGAACTAAACCTAAACCATCAAATAGTTATTGAGGAAAACACTGGCAGCAGGACAAAGAATTGCAGCTCCTTGTACATACAGATCGTTTATCAAATAAAGCAGTCACTAGGGCTAGTTGACAATTAGCACCTACTACATTTAACAATATGTTTCAGGCTTATTTATGCAATATACAGAAAAACATTTAGGTTTAATATTATTACACAACATAGCATTTCTATTATTCTATTAATGGAAGGCATTTTAGTAAGTAGCTTCTCATCTGTTCATTTGTCTATACATTGTAGATTTTCTAATGAAAGCTCATTCAACAGTCTCTGTTGTAACTGTCTCTCAATATCTCTATGCACATATGTGGCTATATATTTTAAAGTGAGATATCTATCATAGACCACAATTATTTAATGCCACCTACTTGTCAAAGTATAATTGAGTGAATGGTGCATGTGCAGATTTTACCTTATTTTGGTAGTGTCAAAGGGCTTAGCGGACTCTGAGTAATGAACAGTTGAAATTCCTTCTAGGGACCTTTTTGTATATTTGTAGATGAAACCTTGGTTCTTAGTGATGAAATATCTGGATGTTTCCTAGAAATCTAGGCCTTAGGAAACTTATTTCAGGCCTGCATTCACCTTCACTAGGATGGTCACACATACTCTAGATTTATGTTTTGTGCCATAAAATGTTGGCTGTGAAGTCTCTTCTCCTCAGAACCGTTGGTCCACAGAAAGCCATTTAGGGATATCTAGCCCACAGAGGTCATTTGGAAAGCTCCAGTCTACTCTATTCACAACCATTGCAGTAAGCATTCTGCTATATGACTCAAAGACAGAAAACACAGATACATTCTTTGAAAGAAGATAAAAACAAGCTATTAAAATTCCTCTCACCGAACAGTCGACTTATTGTCGTGATGAGTCTTTACTGGAATCGGGCAGCTAATTTTAAATGTAAAGTTTGATGGCAGCAATAGAGAGGTCCAAAGGGGAATATTGGTGAAAAGAGAAACAATTGTGTAGATGCTGGCACAAAAATGCATTAAATATCCCTAAACAGGCCCTGAGTGCAAAATACGTACCACTGTCATTCCTGTTAAAGCACTTGACGTTTGACTTGCTCTTCTGGGTGGACAACAATTTATTTTTTATGCAAAATATTTCTTATTTTTTATATGTTTAATTTAAAAGTTCAGTAACATGATGTACTGTGAAAGCAATCTCAAGTTTGTATGCTTCAGTTCAAATATCTTTAATTAATTATTGGCATCCTTCTATTAATGGTGCTGGAAGTTTATTTGTGGATATTTATACTGTAGAATGATAACAGGAGCCCATACCATGAAAACACCACATACAGCCTGCTTATTCATTTTAACCCGGGGTTTAATGCATGACCTATCCCACTACCAGCCCTCTGAAAACTTGCAGCCTTCCAAGGCTTTTCCACTACACATGATCATGTGCAAGGATTATCTATCCAACATTATATTTGTATGTAGTGTGTTTGCAGGTTCCTGTCTTCAGCGGGTTTTCACCTTGTTAGTAATGGCAGATCGATGCAAATCTTCAAATTACTACCACTGCTAACTTAGTGCCAGGCCATTCTGTACATTATTTGTAATGTTTGTTGGGTCTCCTGTACAGTAACCCAACCATGACAGATGGTCTGAGGAGAAAAGTTGCTGAGGAGAGGCAACTACAAGTCAAACGTATTTCTATTTTACTTCAAGTATATAGATGCTGGGGCAACAATGTGGCCTAGTGGTTAGCACTTCTGCCTCACAGCACTGGGGTCATGAGTTCAATTCCCGACCATGGCCTTATCTGTGTGGAGTTTGTATGTTCTCCCTGTGTTCGCGTGGGTTTCCTCAGAGTCCTCCGGTTTCCTCCCACACTCCAAAAACATACTAGTAGGTTAATTGGTTGCTATCATAATTGGCCCTACATAACATGTATATGTTAGGGAATTTAGACTGTAAGCTCCAATGGGACAGGGACTGATGTGAATGAGTTCTCTGTACAGCACTGCGGAATTAGTGGCACTATATAAATAAATGATGATGATGATGTACAAATGCTACATATATAACAAGAGTTTTGGATTGAAATCCCATTTAATAAATAGTTTCTGCCCACACAATAGAAAACCGCACTTTCAGGAACTATAAATAGCAACATCTTGACACTAGTTTCACCAACAATGGTTTTGTGTTAACTTTTTTCCTCCAAAAATGAAAATACTTCATCTCATGTCGCAGGTTAGTTGATGACTTGCCTTGTTGCATTGTGAATGCATTTGACATAACACTTCTGTTGTCTGACAAATGAGCTGATTTCAATAGTATAGATTGAGTGCTTTTAAAATTTATACTAATTATTTCCAGACGCATCAAGTTAAGGAGATGTTAACATGCTTCTTGAATAAATACTGAAATAAACATTTGCCTACAAACTGACCTATGTGGAAAACCGTCCCTTTGTCTACATCTGTTATCATTCTGTTGACCACAGTGTGGAATCTTGTAAACCAAAACATCCACTTTGGGCCAGGAAAGTACCCACATCCCTCAAATCCTGCATCTTACAAAATATTCCGGCCTTGAATGCATGGGTACAGTGATAAAAGCTTCTGCAGTGGGAAGTATACGTCATTTCTACTTAATTGTGTATTTTGTTTGTGAAGCTGTAATCAGGAAATTGATGTTTTCCTGACATTATTGGCTAGTGCTATTACACGTATTTCGTCATGTTCAACATTTGTGTCCAAGATACCTAAAGTGAAATGAAACAGTAAATGAAATACGGTAAATGATTTTATCATGGAAAATGATCTAGCATCACCTAGAACTTGTTTCCTTTATCTTTCATCGTGACCTAAGAAGTTTGCCAAACCCACTTGGAAGTTTGCAAGCTCTTTGCTCGGCATGAGTGTTAGGAATTTAAAGCATTTTGAATGAAATCGTAGCACATTCTTTGTTCGGAGCTCAAAAGTAACTATTAAATACATATTTTTAAGAAATATCTATCAATTATTTTACAGGGACTATCACAGATCGTGAAGTTCCTAAACTAATGACCATCCTGTATTTTATTCTACTAATAATTAGCAGATTGTATTTTTGCTAATCATTTTAAGGAGCTGTAGAACATAACCGTTTACCAGCTATCTATTAGCAGATAGCACTCTGTACTTAGAATCCAGAAACAGCCGCATATCTTTATTTACTTTTATCACTTATTTTGTGTTTGTGCATTCCTAAAAATAATTTCTGTTTTACTCTCTGTTAGTTTTACCATTACAATGAATTGAGAGATGGTAGGAATAGAGCTCCTGTAATAAATGACATGTAGCTTTAAATACAGGTGGTGATGTATGGCCTCATGGTAATCCATATAATAGCACCAGCATTCCTACATCTGTGAGTTCAAGTACTAGGTCTTATACATCAGTTTCCTAGTTACTCTGTATTGCAGCTAGCAAGGAGCATCTCGCTGACCTGGAATGCTGTATGCTTTTGCTTGGTGGAAACTTTCTTAAACATATTAATAGTTTCTATTTGGAGCATAAAGGAATTTTTCCGTGTACCTTACTTAGTAAGGTCCCAGGAAAGTACTGTATCAATAGAGCTATAGTGGAGCAAGCTAGTGTTTACTAGGAAGTGTTCATGAGACAGAGACACAGAATGCTGCTTTCTTTGTAGTGAAACAGCATATTGTGGTAGGATTTTGATCCATGTGAATATTGACAATACAATGTTCCCCACATCATGGGAGTTTTCCATGCACTGTATTTCCGTGTCACACTATTCACCACTCACCAGACATCTACTGGCATTTTGGAAAAACCTGGGTAGCTTGTATGAGTGTATTAACTCACTGTAACACATGATTTTGGGGCACCTTCAATAATCTTTTGGACACAATTGTAAATATTGAAAGCCCATTAAATATTGACTTGATAATTCCCTTTGTAGTGTACAGTAATGATTTTCAAGTATTCTTGAGGATATTGAGGTGTTTGATACAATCGATATAATAGAAATGGATATAGGGCTTCCAATAGCATAGGATCACAGCACACATTCTTTGGTAATTGAGAACACAGCAAGCAGATTTTAACATGTCTGCCATTTTGTTTTCCAGGCTAATTGATACTTTCATGGTGTTTTCCCTTCAGTTTAACATATGGGCTGACAGGATGGGTTCTAAGATTTAAGGCTGCATGAACAAACTTGGCACGGAACAAATTGTATGCTCTTAGACAAGATAAACATAGTTGTGGAGGCCGACCTATTAACTTTTTTCCTGTGGAAACTTAGAGGGAAGAAAGATCAACAAGCAAATTTGCTATAGATCAAGCAGTGGCTTGTTTATAAAATACAATGATTGTAGGACCTTGGGTATAAAGAGTATACAACAACATTCATTTGCTTGTGATTGCCATGAAAATAAAGCGTAATATGAGCAGGTCCTTCCCTGTAGCTATACATACTCACAGAAGCTTGGAAACATGTTTTAGTTTGTTTTTAAGAGCTTATATTAAAAAAATCGTATTACAGCTGCTAATTGTACCTCAAATGCTTTAATGTGTTAAGTTCTATGTGCTGCTCCCAATTTCATGAAAACACCTTATATTCTAATCAGAACTTTGGTAATGCCATCTGCCAAGAGCTAAATTTAATTGTGTTTTGCATATTTTTGGCAAAATTTGGAGAGCATTAAATTACATGTGATTTTTGCAAGTTGTTTTTTGGTGCAGGCCTTACAGTGGAAAATGTTGCGTAAAATCAGTACTTTTAACTACAGTAAGTATTCCTGTGCTGAGTGGCTGACTCCTAATCCTTTTGGTCACCCTTGTGTGGCGAAATTGAGCAATGAACCCATCACTGGACTCCCTCCCTCATCCTAAGCAATCAACGCCTCATGCTCCACCTGCCCCTTCCACTGGCTTCTCTCCACCCTTACTGTCTCCATTTGCTGCACTGCCCCTCTTGAATGTTAGCTCTCACGAGTTTGGCCTCCTCTACCTCTTATCTCCTTGTCCTCTTTGTAAGGTTCCCTATGTTCTAGTTGTATTTTCTAATGTTGCTGCTTTCTCAATTGGACTTTGCATGTATTGTTTTTTTACTGATTCTTCTGATTTTCTTGCCCCTTAATTATTTGTATGTTGTTTTGTTTATACCTTGTTGACTGCATGGTAGCAAGATTCTGTGGCGCCTTATACATAAAAGGTGATGATGATGACTTTCTGGACGCTCTGCAGGATTGCTCTCTGTATTGCACCTTTAAACTTGTCTAGACAAACTGTTCTGTGTTCGGTTGGCTAACATCATATTTATGAATACAGGTAATACCGTGTAATGCAGGTTAGCCTAGATGAACAGGTTTTAAGCATGCCTAATCTTGGAGAAAGATATTTAATTTTGGATGATTATTTATTGATGTTCACCACAACTTGTTTTGTTCTATGTTTTAACTTTGGTTTCATTTGCTGTAGAATTGAAAGTTGACCTCAGATTATATGTGATTTTGTCTGTGACCCCGGTTGTTTTGTATAATTGTGGCTTGGTGTGGCTCATTCCTGTGCTTTGCTTAATGATTGTGGGATGGCTGATAGCCCTTGGAGCTTGGACTTGCAATGCACAGGCCTCTTTGTTCAATTAAAGGCTGTTCTACATAATACAGTACAGAAATGACTGTTACACAATTGTGCTCATTAAGGATGTGAGGGATAGAGGTTGTGTAGAACAATATAAGCCATTGTCATTGTAATTAGACACAAAAGACTGTGTTCCTTTTTATTCTGCAAGCTGCTGTGAATTGAGGTCTCCTGGCTGATGGATTTATTTTCAGTATACTGTGATATATTTACATTCTTTTGTCATTTGTAGTGAATGTATCTGTTCAATAATTTATTTATTTTATAATGGAATAAATCTTAGACTAAGAAACATACTATAACATTAACCTACTCAAGGGCTATAGTTAGTTAGTCCAGTGGTCTACTACTGAATCATACTTGCAGTTGAATCTTTGACACATCTTAGAAAATTTGACACTGTTGTCATAAGTCTATGGTGTCCCACTTAAAGAGCACCTGCTGTCTACCCACAGCTGAGACAATGTTCATGGGCATGCATAAATAAGCTTGAAAGCTTGGGATTGGATTCTATGATGGTTAAATGGATAAGATCTTGGTTGCAGGATAGAACACAGAGAGTTGTAATAAATGTTGTGCATTCACAGGAGGGAAATGTTACCAGTGGAGTACCCCAGGGATCCATGCTTGGACTAGTGCTTTTTAGTATTATTGGTGACATTGCAAATGGTATTAAAGAAAAAAAGTATGCATTTTTGCAGATGACACAAAAATATGCAACAGGGTAGACACTCCAGGGGGGGCAAAACAAATCATCGATGATCTAGATAGACTAGGGGAATGGTCAAGAGAGTGGCAACTACAACTTAATGCCAAAAAAATGCGAAATCATGCACTTGGTCTCAAAAACCCAAAGGCTAAATATAGTATTATGGCACTATAATGGAAACTACTGAGGAGGAAAGGGATCTAGGAGTCACTATTTCAGGTGACTTAAAGGCAGGTAAGTAATGTAACAAAGCAATGATAAAGACGAGTCAGATGCTTGGTTGCATAGGAAGAGGAATCAGTAGCAGAAACAAAGAAGTAATAATGCCACTGTATAGGTCATTGGTACGGCCTCATCTAGAAAAACTGGGTTCAGTTCTGGAGGATATATCTCCAGAAGGATATAAATACATTAGAGACTGTATAAAGAAGGGCAACTAAAATGCTGCATGGCCTACAGTACAAAACGTACCCGGAAAGATTTAAAGATCTTAATATGTATAGTTTGGAGCAGAGAAGGGAACGGGAAGACATGATAGAAACTTTCAAATGTATCAAGGGGTTTAACAAAGTACAGGAGGGAAACATTCTTCAAGGAAGAGAAATATTTGAAAACGAAGACATGCTGAAACTGGAGGGAAGCAGGTTCAGGGGAAATTTGAGGAAAAACTACTTCAGAGAAAGGGTAGTGGATAAGTGGAATAGTCTCCCGTCAGATATGGTTAAGGCTAATACAGTACAGCAAATTAAACATGCTTGAGATAGACATAAGGATATCTTTACCACAAATAAAGGATCAAATAGGGTTTGTGGTTACCATAGGTTAAAAATTGGGCAGACTAGATGGGTCAGGCGATTCTTATCTGCCGTCAAAATCTATGTTTTCCATGTCTCTATGCAGTATTATCAATACACTGAAAACCAGTAATATCACAAAGGCAATTCATGATCCATATTCAGCAAGATTGACATATTTGTTCATTGTGAATAGAGGCTACATGCTAATGAATATTGTGTCACCCCAGAAAATGGCTGCCTAACCTGTGTGTAAGCGTTAAGTGATGTTTAATGCAATAAACTTGTTATCTTTAATGTATACATATAGCAATCTTCAACATGACACTAAAACTCCATAAATTTTACTACATTTTTTAAAATATATTGTGTACAATTTGGCAGTGGAAATGCAAAATATCAGTCTGTCTGCCTTCAGCAGTTTTCTTATTAATCAGATTACAGTAACTTCATGTAGGTTTTATGTGTCTATTTTCACTTGATGGCTCAAAAAACAAACAGCTTAGGGTTGTTTCCTTCATCTTCTACCTAGAACTATGGGAGAAAACTGAATTTCCTGAGGAAATCCTGAACTGGGCGAGTAAAACTATATATTCCTTTATTACGCACACACTTTTTACAGGAGGAATGACAGGAAACCATGTTTTTAACGCCAAGCCATGTAATGCAGAATGGTTTCAGCCATGAGTAATTTTAGTCATTTCCCACCCTATTTAAAGGTTGAACAGGAGGAATCAATGGGGGCTGGGGAGGGCTAGTTATATTTCAATAGCTTGAGAAGTCGCATTTAATATTTGAGTATGTTACTAAAATGCAAAATCCAGAGAGAACATGATAGTGTTAGATGTAGTCACCTTAATTTTCAGAGAAATTCTTTTTGCACACTCCAGCTCATGCAAAAGAAAACATGATGTTCCACTGAAAAAGAACCCTTTCTGCATTATTCTAGAAGAAGCACCGAACTGGCTGGTAGTAAGCAGTAACTGAATATCACAGCAGGCATGAGCTGGTTTTCACACTGTCAATCAACTGTGTAGATTTTCTTGGTCTCCTAAAAATTCAGGGCCAATTCTCTCAGTGAAAATTGATTTTCATGGCTGTATTATGCTTTGTACACTTAGTTAGGAGTTCATAAGTTGTGTTCACTGCAATGTTGTGTTTTGTGGTAAAAGAAAATCTGTCTTCAGCCATTTTTTTATTAACGTGGAATGGTAAAAGATTGTGAAAACTTTGAATCCAGGTGCATTTCTGAGAACTGTAGGTAAAATGTGACTCAGGATACCACTGATTCCAAACCAAATATGCTGACACACAATCTGTTGAGATCACAGTATGTGTTGTCCTAAAATGGCCCCAACGACACATTGATAAATACTAATTAGATCATTACTGGACTTGTTGGTAAATGTAGTCAGAAGCAGATAGCTATTGGTCTGTGTATGCGGTTATTTCCCGTCCGCACTAGCAGGTCACTGGATCTAGCCAATTACTGAGTGGCCAAATAGGACTCTTAAGTTGGGTACACACCTTCAATTTCACCATCGATTGAAGGTCCCGATGAGCATGCTGATTCATGTGTATACACCTACACAACTTACCTTTAGATCAGTGTTCTTCATCTCTCATAACCATCTGCTGAACAGATCCTGACTCCGTACGCGCTCTATAGATATCTATGCTGCTGCAGTCTGTTAGGAAGAACTATCAGCAGAAGTGTTGGACTAGCGGTCTTAATTGCTTAGGTGTGTTCCCAGCTTTATCTGTGGGTGACAGGATTGTACCATGTATGTACTTTACAGTCATTGGGCTTGCTATAGTTGGCACAAAATGACAATTGAAAAGCTATTTTCACAGGGTTGGTTCCTGAAGGTTAGTAGTAGCAATACCTTTTTTCACATGCATATGATTTTTCCTTCCCTGGGCCCTGATGCATAGTCATCAAGTGCTTAAAAGTCAGTTTAATTGTATTTGTACAAAAATAAATAACATTGTATACTGACAGATCTTTTCATAGGGAAATATTCATAGTATTTATAGCACTTGTATCAGTAGGTTCTGCAGTTAATTAGCTACAAGCTACATTGATGATGTCTTCTAGTATTACTCATGTAGTTATTGCTATTCTTGTAATTGGAATCAAGTTTATAATACAAACAGTTTAATAAATGTGTAAGTAGGAACCAGCTTGTGTTTATCAACATGTGGGTAACACCTTCTCAAAGGTGGTTTTACTGCTGCTGAGATGTCTAATTTAGTCCTCTCCAGCCTCATGTATAAGATGCAGTGAGGACCTCAGGAGGGGCGGAGCACACACAGACAATATTTTTTTTTCGAGATTAGGATATTTCATCTTCATTTTAATCATTACTCAAATTCTGTTATATTTCAGTATTTGTTAATGATGCTTTTGCAAATTAATCTCTTTATATGGCGCATGATCTAAAAATATAATCTGTTGGAGTTATATGTGGACTGAAGTTCACCTCTAGAATGATATCTACCTAGTGTTTTTCTACACAAATTCTTCTCTGAGCCAACATTATTTTTTTAGGTGCTAAGAAAGGGTAAAATGTAGGAGCACACTAACTGCTGGCTTCAGTCCTATGCAGCAGATTAGCCTCTCCTTGTTTCATAGGCAAATATGTCATTTATTAAAGCTAAATGCTGCATAGTGTTAAAGCTTGTATCATTGTGCTTTGTGATATCTTTATAATAACATTTTTCTATTTGTTGGACCCTTAAATTTATGGTAAATAATAATAAAAATAATGGGATTACGACATGAAGGACATTTCCACATTTTTAATTGTTCGGTTAAACAGTAATGCTGACCCAGCTCCATATCTTTAATGTGAGAGACATGTGATCCTGTTATTCCTCCTTTTCATATATCTCTCAGGCCCCAGAATTTGCATCCATATCAGACTGGGCATTTACCTGGTCCAGGTTCCAAGCAGGATATCGATCGTATCTTATGTCTAATAGTATTAATGTCACCTACCTTAAAAGGCCCGGAACAAATTGCTTTCTGTGCTTATACATTTAAACATTCTGATCTCGGAATGGCTACAGGGGATTGGAGTGGAGTGCTGAATACACTAAAAATTTGGATAGTGATGTGGGTGGCCAAAATTGTTGGAATCCAACCTTTCAGCTCTCGAACGGGCCAGCTAGAGTCATTATCTGCCATCATAGTTGTTTTGCAGCCATTGAGTCAATTCCCTGAAGTCTGCTGAGATAATAGCAGCATGTGACCAGTATAAGAGGTGCCTATGGTACATCTCAAATCGTCGTGTCCAAAGTGTCAGGTGAAAATGTAACCGTTTAATTCCCTTACTTCAAAGTGTGCTCCATGGTATAATTTTATATTTAAATACATTATTGTCAGAAAGATTCATCTTGTGTACTGATTTAAACACTATCAGTCTACATCAACTGCTAAACCATCTGGTGTCTGTCGCTCTGGTTCATACTCTTGGTGCAATATAAAACAATCAGTTCTTTCATTTAGCTTTTCCCTGCCTTATATCCTTCAATTACCTTCATGTCTTAGAAATTCAGTATGACAACTGCTACAAATAATGTATTAGACTATGGACCTAGGATCTGTTGATAGAGATGAATGTCCTCCCCAGTAGTCTTGTGCCCTCTGGCTCTCTATTAATGAATGCTGCGTATGCATTGACCCTAAACATCCTAGTTAATGAAATGCTAGTGCTAGTGGGGATTCATTATGCATTGTATTAGCCATAGTGCCTCACATATAAATAAAAGTACAGTATTAGAGCCATCTGGAAATGCTTAATGAACTTTCGATAGAAAGGCCTAATTGCATAATTGTGTAGAGGTCATTGCCAATATAACACATTTAAGATTATCATTATTAGGATAAACAGCAACCGAGTGTATGTATGTGTGTATATCTATCTATCTATCTATCTATCTATCTATCTATCTATCTATCTATATATATATCATATTTTTTAACTCTATTCCTTACAAAAATTCTCACTTGTTTTCAGACAGGTACGTGATTTGCTCTCAAGGCTTGAATATCTTCCAACATTTAAAAATAATTTCCCAGCACATTTTGCTGCTGGGCAGGTGCATATAGCTATCTACCATTCGGCAGCAGCAAGCTGTTTGGGAGGTCACAACATTATCTGCCTCCTGCCCCTCTGTCTAGAATGTGCTCAACCAGCATCTTCTCCTTAGTGAGGTTATTCACAGATGCAGCCATTTTGGTTCTCTATTGTACCACAATAAATTGTGTACCGGCCTTTTTTTTTATCTAAAACAGTGGTTCCCAAACTGTTGAAGGTCGCGGCACCCTAAGAGTCTCCATAACTTTTAAAGACACCCCTTCAAAATAATTACTGAGCAGTCCCGTTTTATAAGTAGTTGGGTCAAAAAAACGTAATAAGTATTTTTCAATTATATTTCTGCAAAAGAATAATTTACAGCTAACTCACACTGTGCCCTCCTTCATCTCCACACACTCTGTGCCCTCATTCATCTCCACTGTGCCCTCCTTCATCTCCACACACTCTCTGTGCCCTCCTTCATCTCCACACACTCTCTGTTCCACTCTGCATCTCTACACACTCTCTGTGCCCCCTCTGCATCCACACACTCTCTGTGCCCCCTCTGCATCTCCACACACTCTCTGTGCCCCCTCTGCATCTCCACATACTCTCTGTGCCCCCTCCTCATCTCCACACACACTCTTTGTGCCCCCTCTGCATTCTGGGGACCAGGAAGAGAAAAAAAAAACAAAAAAAAAAAAACAACTTACCAATCGGCGGCGCCGGGGACCCAGCATCCTCCTCTTTTCTGCCGCTTGTCACTGAATGTCGGGCGTGATGACGTCACGCCCGACATTCAGTGAGAAGCGAGGAGGGAGGATGCTGAGTCCCGGGCACTGCTGAATTGGTAAGGTTTTTTTTTCCCGTTTTTTTTGTTTTGTTTTCTCTTTCTGCCCGCGGCACCCCTGTGACAGCTCCGCGGCACCCCTCGGAAGCCGCGGCGCACACTTTGGGAACCGCTGGTCTAGAATGTACGTGTGCACTTTTTCCATGGTTCTTCTGTCTCCAACATGTTTAAGTTTAAGATAGTGAGCATACTCAGATTAAGTTATGTAAAGGAAAATATGTAATTCTTAAAGGAGTTCTCTGTTTCCAACATGATTACAATATTGAACATGGAAATGTTTTATACTCAGCGCTGTCCATTTTTTGGGAGGTTTAAAAAAATAAAAACATAAAGCTTTATTAATTTTAGATATTGAATATGATAATGTTAGAAATTATAATATTGAAAAGAAAGTTAATGGTTTAATTGTTAATATAAGATTTATCCAGTGTCGTACTGGGTTAGGAGGGCCCACCAGGGATATGTAAAGGTAGGGGATCATGAAATAGTGTGTGGGTCTGCGCCACTGAAGGAGCACAGCGAGCCACTAGACCGGACGTGGTCAGCCAATGGAGTAAACTTTTCTTTTTTTCCTTTTGGTACTTGTAATTTATACGAACACTACTGTGGCTCCTCAACGCTGCACTGCTTCTTCCACAAGTAATAGGAGGAAAGTTACTTGTTCTTCAAGCCTGCCCAGTGAGTCTGTTATCAGACCAGCCTGGAAGGCTTATTGTACCCTGCCTCCAGCACCCCTTTTACACAGTCTTGGTCCCACACCCTAGGGAAAGAGGGCGGAGCCACCAGACAGCCCTAATAAGTATTACATTATGTACTATCTTTAGAGTGGATCATTGCTTCCAAAAGTCTTGTCACCCTTGCCATATGGTACACTTTCTAAGCAGGCCTTTGTGCACTGCAGTCCTCCTCATGATGTTTATCATACTTGATGATCCTATATTTTTTTTGCATTTTAAATAATCCACTTCAATAAATAAATATTAAGCTGATATGTTATTACAGGTAGGTGTCTCTTTGATTAAATGTCTCATTAGTGAGACTAAGGGCTAGATTTACTAAGCTGCGGGTTTGAAAAAGTGGGGATGTTGCCTATAGCAACCAATCAGATTCTAGCTGTCATTTTGTGTAAAGTACTAAATAAATGACAGCTAGAATCTGATTGGTTGCTATAGGCAACATCCCCACTTTTTCAAACCCGCAGCTTAGTAAATCTAGCCCTAAGGGTGTTAGGTTAGATCTTTTTAAAGGATAGAAGGCCATCACTTCACTGCATGCTAAAAATAGCAATTAACTTTAATCACATTAAAAGCAATCTGTGATTAGAATCTAATTTGTTAACTTTTAAGTTCTTAAGGAGAAACTCCACTCAAACAGTGCAATGTTTAATAACCCCTTGAAACCGCATCATCATCATCACCATTTATTTATATAGCGCCACTAATTCCGCAGCGCTGTACAGAGAACTCACTCTCATCAGTCCCTGCCCCATTGGAGCTTACAGTCTAAATTCCCTAACACACACACAGACACAGAGACAGGCAGACTAGGGTCAATTTGTTATCAGCCAATTAACCTACTAGTATGTTTTTGGAGTGTGGGAGGAAACCGGAGCACCCGGAGGAAACCCATGCAAACACGGGGAGAACATACAAACTCCTCACAGATAAGGCCATGGTTGGGAATTGAACTCATGACCTCAGTGCTGTAAGGCAGAAGTGCTAACCACTACCCCACCGTGCTGCCCACAGCAAAACACAAAAACTACTGATACCTATTTTTTTTCCCCTGTGACTACCTCTCTGGTTGCAGTTGCAGTGCCTCGGAGCAGACACAGACCCTTGGTCTTTACAGTGATCATTAGTCGTTTGTTGAAGATATTTATTGTGACATGTTCTAAAAGTAGAAATAGACATATTAAACTCTTAATACATGTTTTATTCCATTGATACGCAAATAGCAGGTTACTGTTTGACATGTCATGCACTTAACAAGATACTAAACATAGCAGGGTTGTTTTACAACATCTCATATTACATATATAGCTGAACAATCAAAAATGTATTCAGGTTGCTATTCTGTTTCTTTTTTCTTACTTGCTGCTCTCTGTTTGATATAATTCTTGCAGTAAATATTACATAAATATTTATTGACCACACAAGCTGGCTAAATATTTTGTCTTTTCAAACTGAGATTGCTAAAATGTTAATAGATCAATGTTTGAAAGTTAAATTCCTATTAATAACTTAAAAATAGCACCCTTTTCATTGTATGTATACAAGTGGTAACTTTTTATTATTTACTTTTCATTTATGGTCTAATAAAACTGTAGATTATTGTAGGCTGTGTAAGACTGGATCCACACAACAGGTTTTTTAGCCAATTACCAGGCCAAACACCTGTAAACCGACTGTTCGACCCGATATCACAATAGTGTGTACCAGTGCCGTAACTAGACATTTTGGTGCCCTGGGCGAGACTGGGCACCGGCGCCCCCCATCTAAGTGGGAGTGGCATTTGACAAGTGGGTGTGGCCAACCTAATGTGGGTGTGGCTAGCACTTTACTGAAAGAATTTGTATATTATAACATATATATATATATATATATATATATATATATATATATATATATATTGGTAATAATTGGTAGATGTTTTTCTATAAATTACGTGGTTTACTAGATACAGTTGGGATCGTACATGTGTTACATTATGTAAGGGGTAATTGGGGACCTATTACAATATATGTTCCAATATATACCACAATTGAGACTACTCTTCTTTATCTACTTACAACTCTGCGTTGCGCTAGAATTTCTAGTCCCTTAGTGCAAATGAAAAAAGTCCTTCAGAACCTCGTAAAATGTCATCTTTAACTTGTTTCAATTGCAGTCAACGCGAATCAAGAACCATTGTTGACTCACAGGGGCCATCGTGGGTGGACTGATAAACGTCTCTGGACAAATCACACACCACTCCTTTTTAAACAATTACATATTTTAAAGGGAGCATTAGTTCATCACCCACAGCCCGATACCTGCCTTCGTGCCCAGAGGAATCGCCGCTCTAATTCAGCTCCCCTACAAGCAACAATCCATTCCCGGCAATGCAGTGGAATGCATGTGCGGTCCAACAACAGGAAGTTCGGCATTTGGAACGCATTTGCGTTCTAAATGCCGAACTTCCTGCTTTCACATGCGTTCCACTGCATTGCCGGGAATGGATTGTTGCTTGTAGGGGAGCTGAATTAAAGCGGCGATTCCTCTGGGCACGAAGGCAGGTATCGGGCGGCTGCGCCCCCTTGGGCTTGCGCCCGGGGCGGTCATACCGCCGTCATTACGGCTCTGGTGTGTACAATTATACAATGACCGATAGTAGTTCCAAAGCACCAATTGTTGGTTTATTGGTTGGTCGGTAAAACTAATAATCTCATTCCAACCGCCGTCCGATCCTGCAGTGTGTATCACAATCTCCAGAGTTTACAGAGTCATGATCTTTTCAGCCGATGCCTGCAATGAACATGTCCCAGTGAATAAATGTAGAGAGTGCTGTAGATGGAATAATTTGTGTGTTCGTTCCGAGACTGAATATTTCGTTTCAGAGTCACTGAAGCTAATAAAATTTGTAATGACATGTGCATAGCTATAACAAGGCGGTTATTCAGGTGACAGGAATGAATGAATATTGTTTGTAAAATCGTAGGTGATAACAAATTGGTCGAAAGTTTTGTAGTGTGTACCCAGCCTTAGGCACAGCAAGTAAGTAAAAAAAAAAGTGCTTCTAAAATGTTCTGCAATTTTTGTCTGTGTGTTTATATTGTGATATCTACCTTTATGTAGCCTATTTAGGGGTATGGATTAGAAATAAAAGAATTATACTCCTATATGTATCATGGTTATTCTCCATGTACCCACAAATAACCAGAACAAATGCCACACTATTTTATGGAAATATATGTAAATGACTTTACAACAACTTTAACGTATAATAACACAATAACAAAGCTATATTTCTATTAATACTAAATGTTCCACACTAATGTCCCTATAGTTTTCAACTATAGGTGTTATTGTATAGAGTTTCAAGCCCCATTTAAACAGTCTTGCTAATGTTTGGTCTCCTATTGAATTGGGCAATTATTGAAATTAAATATTTCCCATTCAGTGGTAATGGATAATAAGTGAAAGCATGCTACGTACATATAGATTCAACAATCATCAAGTTGAATCCTCTAATATACAAGGTAATCAAAGTCTTTTTCTGGACTTCTTATCTTTGCACACAAAGGTGTATAAGCATTGTGGTTTATGGAAGTTATACCAGCAGGCATAAGTTTCTTTAACTTTCATATATGAGGTTTTGAGGGCTATTATTACTGTATTTACTTTATTACAGATAGCAGATATGTAGATTTATTTTTGGCGTTGACATATGTGAGTATTCACAGTTAGGTGATCAAGGCTTGTTTTTGAATTGTTCTGCTTTTGGTTTAGGTTGTTTTCAGGACCAGTAGACTCTCTGCAGCTCATAGCAACTTCCACTGACTTCAGTTTTTGGTGACCTCAAACTTTCTTTACCCCACATCTTAGACATTGTCCTGCTTCATAAGTGCAAAATATAGGTAGAATGCAATAAGCTAGAGTCTCTTTAGGCTATCTGCACTAAAATATCCACTAGGACATAAACACTTGTAAATCTCCTACAAGATTTTGGCCACTCTGAGTATCCAAACCAGTCCATAGCCACAGCAGGAAAGAATGAATTCAGAAGCAATGCTACACATCTCATAACGTTGATATTTTAGGACTTATCATGCTACTACGTTGTCATCTGAGGTTAGGTCTTATACATACTGCTGCTGAGCCCCTCTGTTCAACTTGGCCATTCATTTTTGTGATCATCTCTGTTTGTTACACATTTGCCTCCATCAACAGCGTCATACTATTGTGTCAAATTATTGTGGTCAGCTGATGATCACACACATTGACAGGTTATTGGCTGATGTGATTTTACGGCAGTCCGAGTCCACATCTGATCAGTCTCCATTATAAGATGTCTTATTGTTAAGTTGGCCATCTCACACGTGATATTGTGATATTGCAGCTGCTATCAGATTAGTGGCCCGATATTGCACTGTGTATAGCATCAAAATTACCACAATGCCTGGTTATAATACGACTGAAATCGTTTGGTTAATTTTCGGGCATGTTGGTATGCGGTAAGTGGAGGAATGTGCGTATATAACCAGTCACCTTCTGACCACATTGACACGTCCCAGAGATAGTACAAATGATTCAATATTGTTTGATTATCCGGACAGATCTTATCCAATATGGCCACCCATGTGGGTAGCCAATTTGTACACTAATGCTGTTACTACAAGATCTACTACAAGATCAGACTGTGTGTGTGGACAGCTCAACTGTTTTTGATGTGTGCTTGCTGTGTAAACAGTTAAAAACCTAGTGGTAAACTCATATATACTCGTGGCCAAAAATATTGGCATCCTTGCAACTAGCAGCTTGGTCCACTGTTCTTGTGCACACTGCTCCAGGCATCTTGTCCCAACTGCTGTTTCCAGATCTCTTCACAGGTGTCTGTGGGATCCAGTTCTGAACTAATTGCTGGCCACTTTAAAATAGTCCAGCATCTTGTCTTGAACAATTCCTAGGTGCTTTTTGAACTGTGGTTAGGGTCATTACCTTTGACAGAGGCCCAGCTTTCTGTCACTGGGTTCAGCATTGCGCTCCAGAGTATCCTGGTAATCTCCAGATTTCATGATGCGGTGCTCATGTTCAAGATACTCAGTTTCAGATGAAGGACAACAACCCCAAAGCGTCACTGTACCTCATCCATGTTTGACTGTATGGAATTTTTAAAAACAAACAAACAAAAAACCTAATTTTGCTTTCTGTAAAGATAGGGATAATGTGCTTTACCAAATAGCTCTAATTTGGTCTTGTCAGTGCACAGGACATTCTCCCAGGAGTTTGGCTTGTTCAGGTGTGTTTTGGCAAACTCTAGTCATTCTATCTTATGTACCTCTCTTGGCCGTGGTGCCCTCTTGGGCTCCCTACAATATAGCCTTCTTTGATTGAGCTGGAGACTGATGGTGCAAGTTGGAACCATCGTACCTTGTGTCTGAAGGTCTGCTTGTATTTGTTTGGCAGTTGATTGAAGTGCTTTCCCTATCATTCTAACAACCCTGTGCTGCAATCTTTGATCAAGTTTTTTGTTGTGACTATGTCCAGGGAGGTTGGCTATGTTAATATGGAGTGCTACGCTCCGTCTCCCATCTTGGTGGTGGTGTCCCCTTTAATCTAGTGAAGACAGGAAGTAGGGCAGCCTCCAGCCATCCACATTTCTCTGCTGAGCATGCACAGACAGGAAGTTCGGTTCTCAGAAAGTTCTTCTATCGACATTTGAAATGCAAAAGATATGATATAACTAGAGCTGCATCCTTTTTGTGTAAACTTGCATATATATATATATATATATATATATATATATATATATTCAAGTTATATTGATATATATTTGTGCAGAGGCACAAAATATGTATTTGCAACCTGTTCTCTAACATTGCCCACAATATAGGAGAGTATATATATGATCTGTTACAGCAAGTTCTGAAATAAAACCAACAAAATTGGTCTAAAAGCTTCTTGTCGTTTAACATCTACCACCAACGCCGCCGACACCTATTACACATAACAGCACATGTGCCCTGATAATTTGGTTTATGCCAGTAGGCTTCAGTGCCATAGTCCTTTTATTTCCTGATAAAATGTAAGGTGGAAATGGGAACATCAAGGTACCTGGAGATTGATTCGTAGCCTTGCGATTGTCCATACTTGGCTACAATCTTCTGTCTGGCCTTCTCAGACAATTCTCTGTCTTTGTTTCTTTCAATGCTCATTGCAGTACACACAGTGACACGAAACAGGAGAGTGAGTACTTTTCTTTATTAAAGCTTGTTTAATTGGTGATTTTTATCTTGCAGACTTAGTTGAAATCAAATTATTTCTAACTACTTCTAAAAGCTGCCAATAGTTTTGTCCGGCCATTTAAGTATTTCTGTATGGAATAAGCTAAGACTTTTGTCTGATTTTTGTGTTTTAGACCAAATAAATACATTTGTGGATACCAAAATACTTTTTAATTTTAACAATTTTCTGGAAGATGTCATAATACAAAATAAGACAACAATTCCACTATAAGGGTAGCAAAGTTAAAAATGCATGGATTGCAGGAATGTAGAAACTTTCAGTAAGATTTGCCTTCAGTAACTTCGGAGGAAAATCCATTATTAAAAGTATGTGAAATAAATCTAAATGTCAATGATGATTTTTCCATATTTGTGAGTGCAAGAAAAATAATGTTATGACACAGGCTAAGGACAGTGATTGTACTGTTTTACGCCTTGGAGGTAAATGTTTAAAACCTTCCAAAAAAAGGAAAAGTGGAGGAGTCACATTCTAGCTATCATTTATATAGTACATTCTAGGAAATGATAGCTAGAATCTGATTGGTTGCTATGGTCAACACCTACACATTTTCTTTTTGGAAGGTTTGATATATCTATATCTTGAAGTGTGAGCACTAATAAATACAGTAAAATAAAGAATGTTACCTTGTGGGATATTGATGAAGTTAATGAATAATGTCAATTTGAGAATGATGTTAGTGCTTTATTTCATTGCCAGTTAAATACAATTTAAGCCAAGGTGAGAAAAGATGTTTTATGGCATTCTCAAATATATTTGTAAACATTTCTTTAAGATGTTGAAACTTAAGCTGGGTACACACTACAGAATTTAGCACCAACTTTTTAAGCTGATCGATTTTACATGCGATCGATGGTCCGAACGCTCGGTCCATGGACTGCATACACACTAGCCTTGTTTTAGACGATAAAGGAAAGAGCGGCCGTCCCGTTAGCGACTTTTTACAGCCATGTTGTCGTGAGCAATGACTGTAATTTCGTACTCACTGTCGTGGATCGGTTGGAAACACTACACACTACAAAACATAAAAGAGATTTGAACGAAACTATTGAACGGTGCGACCAACCAAATGAGGCGACAATCGTCCATTTGGGCAGACTTTCGACCATCGTGTCACTGCACACACTGACCCGACTTTCGAACGAGCGGTCGTATGTCAGCTGGTTGAGCCGATTATTGGACAAAAACCCTAAAGTGTGTACCTAGCTTTACATTGTACCCACACACATGGCAAGCATGCAGTAAACAAAATAAATAAATATGGGCAGATTTTGGGGCATATTTATTAAAAGACAAAGAAGGTGTTCGCTATCACTGACAATGAGACTTGTTATTACATTGCCTATACATGAAAGGGGTTACCAGCGGCGAGAAAATTGTTATTGCTGGTGATAATCCAGGATGACTTTAAAAGAACTAAAAGCTTTCAAATGTGAATAAAGCGTTTTTTAAAACCTATTTCTACCTAAAAATATTTATCTTTATTTATTTATTTAATTAAAAAAACTTGTTTTGTTACTTTAAATCATTTTCTGTTTACATCAGATGAACTGAAAGCCCAAACCTGGGTTTTCAGTCCCATTGTGCATGTGCGAGCCAGCTCACGCATGTGCAATTAAAGAGACTGGCCCAGTAAAGCGGTAAGTTAACACTTACTGCTTCAGGTCAGTATCACTATCCTATATTTTGCATAAATGCGGTTGATAAGTGTTTTTTTTTTGTTCTGTATTGTTGCGATGGGGTGATAATAAATATGCTCATAAATCGCTTTTCTTCTTCCACATTAATTTTATCTGACAGTATCTTATAATTATGTCTGTTTAACTAAGGTTATTTAGATAATATTTAGACACTATGCTATAGATGTCTGGCCTAATAAACAATATTTAGTAAGAGATATTAAAAAAGTAAAACTGAACCCATTCTCTATAATCTACAATATTGCAGTACAGTTTCAGGTGGCTTTTCTGTTGAAAAATGAACAATTTAGTAAAGAAGTTGAATAAACGTTGATTTGACAGATGCATTGTTCCTAAAGTGGATTGCCTGGGCTGTGTACTAAACTACTTTATGACCTTTGGAACCATTAACAGCTTTCTGAAGGCATAACTTAGGTGGTGATAAGTGCTGCCTAGAGTATGGATAAGAATCCAGCCATATGTGACAAGTGACTTGTTTGGCAAGCATTTGGAGGAACCTTTGCAATGCAGCTTAGTTATGTAGTATGTATGGAGTCACGTATATGTGTTATGAATAGAGAATTATAACGTGTTTTATGGGGAGAGGCAATATTCATAAGAACACTAGTTCCTAGTTTGTTCCTAGTGGATAGATAGGCAAACTGTTGGTTGAGTCTGCACAAGGTCTCTATCCATTGTGTGCTAAATGGTTTGTACAATTTAAAGAGAGAGTTGGTTTATGCACTGGAAGGAAAAAAAACCTGATGAGTTATACACTTGAAACATAATATTCTGGTGATCATTTTGCATAATTTCACGTAAAAATGGCTGTTTATTTTCGGAAAAGATATCGAGACAACTTAAATGTGTTTGAGAAGTGAAATTATAATCTTTACAAAGGATTGTGTTTTTGGCTGGCTGTATGTAATTGCTATTCCCGGCTTCTCCTCAAAAAGCCTTTGTTGTGGGTTCCACTCATAAGAAATGCTATTTGGCAAACATCTCTAATGCAGTGTGCGGTGTGCCTGGTTTAGCTTGCATTCACTGACTCTGTCCTTTGTTCACTGTTTATAGGATGGTTCACTGGGGAACATTGATGACCTCGCCGAGCAGTACACTGATTACTACAACACCTGCTTCACAGACGTGTGCGAGAGAATGGAGGAACTGCGCAAGCGTCACGTTTCCCAGGATCTTGATGTGGTAAGACAGCTATAGCTCAGTTTACTCTTGGACTAAATTATCACATTGGGACACAATACAGTGTTTATGTTTACACTTGCATAGTTGTCTGCATATTGTACAAGTAAATAAATAGTGTAAACACCATTTGAAAAAATAGTGCTCTGACATAATTAATTTTCTCTCAAGTTGCCAGGTGTATGCTTCCAGTAAGCAAGTTAGACAGTAGGTTATACATAATTACAATGGGTAAACTTTTCCAAAGTTGCAAAGACAAATTACAATGAGCAAAATGTTTTATTTTTAACCCAAAGTAGCTACACTTTAGCAAGTACATCTTCCATTGGGTTTAAGTAGTATCTTCCTTACTAAAATGGCTTCCTCTAGTTGTCAAGGGAAATTGAGCACGTCAGCCAGGTAGTTACATATCTCTCATGTATCTCCTTCGCCTGATTGAATTGGTGCTGCCTGGATGAAGGGATAGGTCATACTTGCCAACTCTCCCGGAATGTCCGGGAGACTTCCGAAATTCGGGTCAGTCTCACGGACTCCTGGGAGAGCTGGCAAATCTCCCGCATCCCGCACCTGGCACCCCAAAATGACACCATTCGCGGTGAATTGTGGCACTTTGGCCCTCCTGCGACAAAACGCCATTTCCGTTGCAGGGGTGGAGCCAAAATTGTCCGCGCCCCGCCCCCTCCTGCCCTCCAGGCACGCCCCTCTCCCGGACAAAGCAAGGAGAAAGTAGGTAAGTATGGGATAAGTACGGGATAGGTTTCTCCTGGCAAACAGGAGAAACAGGCATTTTCAGTAAGCATATAGAGTAAGTAGTACTTTGTAATGTATAGCTGCAAGGCATGTGTTTACATTTGGTAAGTTGACTATTGTGGTAAATGAAAACGAAATGGGGAAACCTCAGGTGCTTTTTGTAGTTTGCAAATTCTTTTCTTATTTGCGGTACAAATATGTTCTGTGGTTGCTTTATTCCCCTGTATTTAACACACCTTGCAACAGTGGTCAGAAATGTCTGTTTATTTCTATTGTAGAATTTCAACTTATCAGAATTGCTGCGATTTGAGTGTAAATCTTATGTGATTGGAAGTCAGAAGATAGTTTGTGCATGTCCCTATTTCTCTGTTCTCTTCTTTCTTCTTGGAGAAGGGTGAATACATAGCTGAATACGTTTTAGAGACGATATTTCAGCTTTGAGAGAGAACCATTTGTTCAAACATTAGAATTGTAATTAAGCTCATGCTCATCTTAGGGATGATTTGTTCTTACAACCTGCTCTGTTGCATTCACTTTTGGAAGCTGCAGATAGTGCCTCTGGCTGCTGGCTCCTTAGAGCAGAGAAACATAGTTACTGATAAGTGAAATAAAAGAACTCTATAAATCATGCTAGGCCAGGCCTGATTTATTGTTCTTCTAATGGAAGATAGCAAGAGATCTAGTTTGCTGTCATATGTGCTTATATGAGTGCAGCATGGTTGTCAGTTTAAGCAGAAGTCCAAGAATGGCTTTATGTGGTTAGAAACAATACATCGTTATCTCCTAGAGGATCATTTTATTGGAGATTGCAATATTGTATTGGTGGATGTTTCTGTGTTCAGGAAGACAGCTGAAAATTAGGAAACGAAAGGAAGAAACTAAGTGGCGGAACCACAAAGTGAAACAAGCTATCATAAAATCAAAAATTATATATTTTTATAACAATATGAAACTTACTGAATTGAAAACAAGACCACTCCTGTTTTAAAGGGACATTAGTCTAGAAAACTGTATTTCTTTATTTGTGTTGTGCATGGTAAAGTAATCGTGAAAATTTTGTCTGTTTGTATGTTCTATCTTTAGATAAAGACATATGTGTGGGAGACAGTTTGTTTCCACGTGGCAGGCAACCAGGAGTGGATCCCAGTGGGTCCTTCTGCTCCCCCCACTTTCTGCTCTAGTCCCTCACAACCTTCTCCCGTATAAGGGGCTGATCTGCCTACAGTAGTGAACGGTAGTTGTGCAGACAGACGTGGGGAATGGAAATTTTTAGCACATGCATGTAGGAGGTGATCTTATCTAACAATAGTGGTGCTTGAAATTGGCAGTTTGCTTGCAGGCACTAGCACGGAATGTATAAAAAGCCTTTTTAAACAAATGTTCATGAAACTATATCGCTTTATAACTCCATTAGATAAATCATATGGAAAGCTGGGGTTACTGTACCATTAAAGGGGTCCTATACACAGTGGATGCATCCATTTTGCGGGCTGTACAGTATATAGTTTCAGTTTGCTAGCAACCAGTGACATCACTGAGGCACCACATGACTGTTGTTCATGGAAACAGACTTATATTCATGAGGGGCTACATTCTCATAAACATTGTTACAGCCCACAAATAGGCTGGCTCCACTCTATGCAGGCGACATGTTCACTTTAAATGGCATTGTGTGGTAGGGAATATAGATTGCAAGCTCCACGGGGGCAGGCACTGTTGTGAATGATTAAATATTCTCAGTAAAATTCTGTGAGCACTATATAAATAACTCTTCATACTAATCTCTGCAACTGGCCCAATATTATTTATATGATTTACCTTAAAACCCTGTCCATGTTTTATGTATAGGCACACTAGAATTAGAATTGTAGTTTCAAGACAAGTGTTAATATGTGATTATTTAGTGGTGTTTAATGTGGGATGTCTTTCTGAAGGCAAGACTTCAGCTCCCAGTGAGGAGCCTCCAAGATAAAGTGTTTATTGAAAAGGGCTATAGGTTAGACCGGCGGTTCCCAAAGTGTGCGGCGCGGCTCCCAGGGGTGCCGCGGCGCTGTCACTGGGGTGCCGCGGGCCAGCCCTAGAAAGCAAACAGAAACTTACCAATCCGCACGGCGCTAGGACCAGGCAGCCTCCTCTCTCCCGCAGCTGTCACTGAATATCGACGTCAGTGACAGCTGCGAGTGAGAGGAGGCTGCAGGGTCCTAGCGCCGCACGGATTGGTAAGTTTCTGTTTGCTTTCTTTTTTCTATGGCTGGCGCAGGGCAGAGGAGGAGGCCAGATGGCAGAGAGGGGGACAGAGAGCAGAGGAGGAGGGCAGATGGCAGAGGAGGGGGACAGAGAGCAGAGGAGGAGGGCAGATGGCAGAGGAGGGGGACAGATGGCAGAGGAGGAGGACAGATGGCAGAGGAGGGGGACAGAGAGCAGAGGAGGGGGACAGAGGGCAGAGGAGGGGGCCAGAGGGCAGAGGAGGAGGACAGAGGGCAGAGGAGGGAGACAGAGGGCAGAGGAGGGGGACAGAGAGCAGAGGAGGGGGACAGAGGGCAGAGGAGGGGGACAGAGGGCAGAGAAGGAGGACAGAGGGCAGAGGAGGGGGACAGAGGGCAGAGGAGGGGGACAGAGAGCAGAGGAGGGGTACAGAGGGCAGAGGAGGAGGACAGAGTACAGAGGAGGGGGACATAGGGCAGAGGAGGGGGACAGAGGGCAGAGGAGGAGGACAGAGGGCAGAGGAGGAGGGCAGATGGCAGAGGAGGAGGGCAGATGGCAGAGGAGGGGGACAGATGGCAGAGGAGGAGGACAGATGGCAGAGGAGGGGGACAGAGAGCAGAGGAGGGGGATAGAGAGCAGAGGAGGGGGACAGAGGGCAGAGGAGGGGGACAGAGGGCAGAGGAGGGGGACAGAGGGCAGAGGAGGGGGACAGAGGAGGAGGACAGAGGGCAGAGGAGGGGGACAGAGGGCAGAGGAGGGGGACAGAGGGCAGAGGAGGGGGACAGAGGGCAGAGGAGGAGGACAGAGGGCAGAGGAGGAGGACAGAGGGCAGAGGAGGGGGACAGAGGGCAGAGAAGGAGGACAGAGAGCAGAGAAGGAGGGCAGAGGAGGGGGACAGAGGGCAGAGGAGGGGGACAGATGGCAGAGGAGTAGGTCAGATGGCAGAGGAGGGGGACAGAGAGCAGAGGAGGGGGCCAGCGTGACAGAGGGCAGAGGGGGCAGTGTGCCTGGATGCAGAGGGGGCAGTGTGCCTGGATGCAGAGGGGGCAGTGTGCCTGGATGCAGAGGGGGCAGAGTGTCCGGATGCAGAGGGGCATTTTTGCATACAACTAAATAAGTATTTCTGTCGTGACCTAAATACTTATTACAATTTTTTGACCCAACTACTTCTAAAACAGGACTGCTCAGTAATTATTTTGGAGGGGTGCCTTGAAAAAATTTGGAGACTCTGAGGGTGCCGGGAACTGCAAAAGTTTGGGAACCACTGGGTTAGACTGAGCACTAGTAGTGAAAGAGAGGGTGAAGCAGTGTGAAGAATAAAACTACGGTGATATAGAGGATTTCTAGATCATCTAGAGATTTTGATAGAAAAAATGTTTATTTATTAAAAAAAAAAATATTATCCATTTTTTTGAAAGTGGAATATAGAAAACCTGCTAGCGAAACACAGACAGTTGAGCTTGCACATGCCCAGAACCATCGGCTAGCAGAGCTGTAGTGTGTGTGCTTATTTGCCAATGAGCACATGCTTTTGACTTTTGTCAAATTAATAGAATACATTGTAAATGAATACAACTGCAAAATTCATACTACTCTCTCCTCACATCCAATTAAATGCAAATATAATTCAGTCAGTATTAGTTACTTACCCAATGCTCACTGAACTCCCAGCAGCCAAGAAACTGTAGAATATCACAAGTAAATTACTTTTATTGTATTTTCTTTTTTCCTAAAGTCACAAACTCTGGAGACAAAGCATAAGTAAGAACAATACAATAGAGACAAAAAATAAGTACGTACAATTACGGTGGCCATTTTGTTGAAGCCACAGTTCATTAAAATTTCAGACAAGGTTTTATGTTACTTTTTAATGCAGACACTAACTGGGAGTGCCCTAGAAGCTGTTTCTCATCCTAAACCACAGAACTGTCTTGATTCAAATGTGTATGTGTGTTCTGAGCAACTGGAAACACCAAAGTGCGACCCTGCACTTATGCTTGTGACCAATTCATTTCAGACAACTCCCTGTCCTTTTATTTTTTTTTTGGGGGGGGGGGGGGAGGGAGATTAAATATATTTAGTGTGCATGGCCTCTGCAGCCACTTAACTAGTTAAAACTAAAATGTGATACTTCAGATGATTTATTGGCTATTACATGCCATCCTGCAACTTTTGCTAAGCATATTGCTTTCTTTTCTGTCCTAGTTATGTGATTTTCAGCTCTGCATTTACACTGTTAGGTAGTGTTTTATTATCTCCACATAAAATACAAAGCTAGTCTTGGGATACAATTGTTTCCATTACTGACAGTACTAAAGAGCTGTCAAAGTCATCAGCAACAAAAATAATGAACTGTGCTTGATAATGCATGAACACTGTTGAAAAGCACAGGAGGAAGCAGAGCAATGTGTTTAGTAAAGGTTAATGGAGAGCATTTAAATGCCAATAAATTAATGTTTTCTGATGATGGAATACCCCTATAATACAATAAGTAAATAAAAATACAAATACACCTTATTGTAATGCCTATACTTTGTTCAGCGATTGTAATATTGAAATAATGAGAGTCTTCCATTGCTAAGGATAATTCACTCCTGCCAGTTCAATGCTAATACGCTTAGTGCCAAATGCTGCTAGTTATCCACTAATGTAATTTGCTCAGCATGAGTTACATTTTTATTTACACTTACATATTTATTGGAAGCTATTACAGTATACTTTAGCACAGCATTGCTGACTATAAGATTTACCATAATTGCTGTGTTAGTTTTTGCATACTGATGCTTAAATTCAACTTTCTAAGGTATCAATCCCATTAATTTGATTGTTTTGTTTTTGTTGTTTTAAGTATTATTTAGTGTTGTTGGTAGTTCTTCCTGCAGGAAAATATAGCCTTGCAGGAGCAGAATAGGTGGAATGGAAAAATGATCTTTCCTACTGTAAACTAGAAGGAAGGTCTGTGGCTGCATAAGCTCTGAACAGTGTATATTATCCACACATTATGCACAAACTGCCAAACCTCACAATGGCTTGGTCTCAAACCCTCAGACAGTGTGACGAGATTCTGCATTTATAAAATTAATTGATAGTTTGACTTGAGTGCACTTTCTTAAATGTATATCATTTTGGCACAAAAAGTGTAGTGTGTCAGCATTTATGTTACTTGAATACTCCAAACCAATAACTCAGAGTTTGGAAAACACAATCTAAGTTAACTGTTTGAAAATGCCTTCTTACAACATTGGTATGGGACAGGAAGCATGTGTGACAGATTTGCTTCATTATAAACTCATCAGATATCTTGCATATTATAGTTAGCTGATAAACAGATATAGTGCGTTTAGTTGGTTTTATGAGTATAAGTCAGAGAACTTTACATCATCATCATCATCATTTATTTATATAGCGCCAACATATTCCGTAGCGCTTTACAATTGAGGACAAACACAGTAAACTAATAAACAAACTGGGTAAAACAGACAAAGAGGTGAAAAGGCCCTGCTTGTAAGCTTACAATCTATTTAAATGTGGGGAAAATAAACTGATTATTACTATTGTTGTGCCAACATCTCCCACAGCACTGTACATAGAAAGTAACAGATAACATCATAACAATAACATTTACACATTGTAAAGACATTATGGGCTGATTCAATTCGGCCACGTTAGTTTAGGATTTACGCAACGCTAGTTCTATTACCTGTAATACGGTAATTTTAACCCAGAGTTTTGATTGCAGCTCCGAGAGGTACAAGCAAAAATCTGCGTTAAATTTACCATACTGCGCACTTTTACTGTACTAGCGATAATAGTACGCAGGCCGCAAATATTACTGTTGCTAATAATATGTTTGCTACTAATGTTTGCTAATACTTCTGATTTTCATGTCATTGACTACCATGGCAACAACAGTCACATGGTGTAGTGGGCAGAGAGATTGTGACATGATCTCCTTCTTGTTTCCCCCACTTTCATCACATCTCAGACTGAGAGCTTGGTAGCCATACTTGTTGGCCAGCCAGAGAGCCTTTGAAAAGGAGATAATCAGCTGTAGGAGGATAGCTAAAACAATGATTATCCGGTGCAACCTTAAAAGATACTTAACTAGCTATTTAAAATAAAAAGTGTGGGATTACTACTTTAACTTGGATGATAGTAATACAACAGTTAAAAGTTGAACCGACTTTCCTTTAAAGTTTAGTTTTATTCCCAACTAGCAGAAATTTGTTTAGTAGAATGTTCATATTGTATAGAGCTGTAATAGGTCTATGTGGATATCACAATATAGCATGGTGGTAGACAGTGCAGCAACAAAGCATTTTATGAAATAAGCTGAATAAAATATCCTTATAATTGTTCTTTATTTTTAGTGATTTTCAGAAGAGTGACATGAGTCTAATAATTGTCTTGATGTTCGTTCTATTGCCTTATTGTTTTGTTTCAAGGAGCAAAGGGATGTCATGTTTGTTGCTCGATATATATATATATATATATATATATATATATATATATATCCTACTAGTTCTACTGGTCTATTATAGATTCAAGCAAGACAATAGTTCTACACGTGTGGTTTTTACACATTAGTCTTCAAAACCACATCATTTGATCATGAAGTGGTTTGTATAGGCTATGTTGCTAGATGTTAGGGATTTAAACATAAGTTTAAACATAAGTTTCTCTGTTGTTCTTATTTGTGAAAATTAGACTTTAGTGGTCACATAACGCTAAATTAAAACATTTTATTTGGAACATAGGGGCTGTTTTGGTCTATTGGCAGCTTTTATATCCTATACCCACCACGTCACTATTAAAACATACACATACTTCTTTTTGGAATTTTATACATTGTACTTTCCAACCAAGATTTCTGAATAGGACAAAAGTAGGCTAAATGGTCTTGCTTTGTGGTATTGACAAAGCTGTCATATGGCCACACTTGGCGTAAGAAGTGTCTGAGTATTAGACATCTGCATATGGTGGGCTTTTTATAGCAGCAAAATATGTGTTTTACAAAGGAAATGGATTATTTCACTCTCCTATCTAAGAAATACAGAGCTGACACCTTGTTATTTTGAGATTATTTTCCATTAAAAGCTATCTGCAGTCTTAGGAGTTTGTATTTTCTGCTTGTCCTCTAAACACATAAAAACATTTCACCAGGCAGAGCAGATAATGGTATTATGTGGCTATCTGATAATGTGCTTGTCATAATGTGTTCTTTCCCTTTCTCTACACACTCACCCAGCATGGGGCTTGTTCAGCTAGATATTCCGTGGGTTCTATTACTGCACATTGCAGCAATCAGCACCAATTCTGCCTTTCTGACAGCTCTTTAGCAACCAGTGTTCAGAATTAATGTAGATTACATATTTTTGGTGTTTATATCATGCAGGATGCAATGGGCAAATTGCAAAAATGTCCTTTTAGTATCTTTGCACTTGTAGCATAGTCACATTTCTTGTTACGTAATCAGGTTAAAAATACTGGAAACCATTACTGACAGTGCATTGTAAAGGGCTGTCAACTGGAATGTGCGAGACCTTGGCGAGTGAGCCAAGCAAAACATAGGGACTCATCACACATTCTTTATTTTGCTGGCAGTCCTGTGTCCTTTAATGTCTCATTTGTCTAATATTAATATGAAGTTATTGGATGCTCATTAGCCATCATTAACATCATTATGCACACATATACAAAACACACTTCCATGTTATTGTCTGTTCATTAGGCTCCCAGTGTCAGGCAGATTTTGCCATTATATGAGGTCTGTTAAAGAAATGAATGCAACCAAACAACACACTGATTTCATTTACAGTCATATATGTTCTGTCCTCTCCTACAGCTTCTCTATTTTCCCTTCCTCTTAGTACATTTTTATTCACACAGACATGTAGAGGCCAGACAGGAAAAGCTAAATTATAGGTGTCCATGCAAGAACCAGTTCTTCTTGGTACAGCACAAACTGACTAATGCACTTTGACATTTAAACGGCACAAGTGTCACATCATGCGTAAGAATAGCCCGACAAGTACTTTTTAAAAAGACTACAGTGTAAATGCCTCTTTAAAAACAGGTTGCACCTCTTTACAATACTAGTTTGGTTCTGAGTAAGTTAAAAGCACTTAGTCATGTATCACCATCATAAAATAAATGACTAAATAATAGTCTACCATTAACTCGTGAATTAAAAGTTAAACAAAATATTTTCATATACATTTATTTTTCAATTCCCCTTTTGGTGTGGACCTGTTTTGGTTTCTGCAATTGTTTGTAACCTGTAGTTGTTTGAATACAGGAGGTAAGTACTATCTTAAGCACATGGGTTTGTGGAGATAGCAGTATTTACAGAGGAGCGGAATTTTGCAGCGGCCAATGGGAGGAGCTGGGTGGGTCGAGGGCGTCATTACTAAATACAGAGGAGGCACACCAATGTGCATTGGTTTAGGGAACCGTGCAATCATAAGATTTCATTTTGCGGAGGGGGTGCACTTTTAGGTACATTCCTTGCTATGAGGAAGGGCACACAGTCATTACTCTCCACAAAAGACTTGTACCATCTGTGAGTTGGCAGAGATCGGTCTTGTCATATACTTGTCATATACTTTTAATGGGGCACATTTTACCTCTTCCAGTTGCACTTCCGTAGAAAAGTGCATTTGTAGGCACACTTTACTCAATGTAAAATAAGGTTTAAACGCACAAATTGACGTAAGTAATATAGACAATTCCAAGTACCTAAAGGGTAGGAGGTTGGAATTTGATGTGACGCTTACACTTTTGCGCAGTGAGCCCATGGAAAGTTTTCGAATTCACTGCATGTGTCGGACATCTGATCATTGCCTCCGCTATGGGACCCTCCAGGCAATGATGGGAATAGCAGAAGTCTAAAACGTTGATACATGTTTGGAACTTCACACTTTGGGGCCCCAAAATGCACAGCTGACTTGTGTCCCATTCCCAGGTACTACTAGTTAAGATAATATTTTGAATCTAACCAAAGAGATTCAATTGAGTACATTTAACCCCTTGTTTTTCTAAATGTTTATAGTTTTGGAGAGTCAGATGACAGAGAGGGTTATAACACCAAATTTGGGGGTTGAGGGGTTGCTGGTGTTTAGAGTTCTCCTCCAGACCCAAAGTATTGAATGACCTGTCTAAAGCAGAGGCTGTTGCACCACCATTTGTAGCTCTGCAGAAGCATGGTCACTAGCTTCACTTGGTGATTTGTAGACTATTACATAGTAATCTATTGCATCATTTGCAATAAGGATATGAATGTTTTGGTGAGAGATTACCAGAGGTTACTCCCGTGTGAAAATCCAACACTACTTACAAATTAACCACAAACAGCACAAAACCTTAATTTTTACCAATTGTCTGTGTTGCTAGAAAATCCACCCCCTCAACTCTGTAATCTGGGGAATTTTTATAAAGATGCATTTAACCTGAGCCTATTTTCTCTGCCTAGTTAAGTGGGTTACTTGACCATAGTGATCTTAAGATATAATTTAATAAAACGGTCACAATCCTAAATTTTTGTTTCGCTCTAACATTAGCCCAAGCACTAAATCTAAACACTCTAACCTCAAACGCCAAAACTATCAGTAGTTGAGCCACAACCAAAGCTACAGTGATCTGCATGTTTTAGTCTGATAGCCAAATGAATTACTAGATCACATAGGGCCCCGTTTGTGCAGTTGTCTGATAATTGCACATAAATATTGTAGTTGCCAGACAACTGTGTTGCCAGCTAGCAAAAATTGAAATCTGATTGAATTTATTGGTAGTCATTGGTGGGCGTCCCATACTAGTTTTGGGCCAATTAAAAATTGCCTGAGAATATTTCCACATGTATGGCCAACTTAAATAGCTTTAAACATAGCTCATACTTGCCAACTTTTTTTTTTGTGAGGTGCAATTGCGGAGAGTGATCGTGGCGTGGGAGTCCGAGAGACCTACCTTCAATTTGGGAGTCTCCGGACATTCCGGGAGAGATAGCAAGTATGACCTAGCTTATCTCTGACACTATCCAGCTAATACAGCTCTGATGTTGCTTTTAAAATTCAACGTATAAGAAACAGAATGCAGTAAGTGTAGAGATGATTACAAATATATTTTGCGTTATTTTGTATTGCTCTCTTGAGAACACTTGATACACTCAACTTCTTAGATACAATTGCAAGTGACTCATTTATTTGCAAAAGATTATGTGGGACAACTAATGAAATCTCTATTCTGGGCCCAACTATGTCTTAACGCAGCACTGGCGAAATGAAGAAGTTGAAATGGTAGTCAGAGGTGCCTGACTTATGTTGACATCTGCTGGTTCTCAGACAATAGAGGTAACCTGTACGTACATGAACTGTGTTGGCCTTTGCAAGCTTGTGCAGCAACTTAAGCTACACTGCCTTTTACTTTATACTTGTAGTATGCTTGTATGTTTTTTTTATTATTATCTTCAGGCAGTATTCTGCAAAGGGTGCAGCTTGCCACTGACTGGGTAACAATAAATGTCTCTGTTAATCTAGAAGAAAAGTGTCATTGTTTGTATGCCAAACTCAGTGTTATGACAAATCTAACTAGAAAACAGATTAAATATAACATTATTGATACTGTCATGGATAATATATTTATATGATTTACCTGCTGCTCAATTATGTAAGAAAACAAAATTGAAGATCAATCTAAAGTACAAAATAGCCATATTTATGTTCTCTGTTTTGTGTTTGATTGTGCAGGAAGGAAATAGCTACGGTATAAATAAGGGCTATAAACTATAATTTAAAGGAGTCACGCTGTCTCGTGTTATGATTCAACAGCTCTGTCATCTCAGCAGTCTCACAGAGGCATCCCAGCTGAAGACAGTATATCCTAGTTTATTAAAAAGAGATTGTCTTAGCTGTACAGTTCTGCACAACTAATATCAATAAGGTTGAGCAAACAAAAATATATTAAATTAAATCAATCAAAGCAGATCTATAGCACAGTTATTGTTTATCACAATGATTATATATTTAAGTGAACTACTATAACCAAGAGAATATTGATTGAATACAATATACAGATATTTACATTTCTGTCATTAATATTCCACGTTAATCTAAATTGATTAAGATTCCTTAATGTCCCATAATTTATGCAGGTTTTTGTGGTGCTTTACGAATAAACAATAATGATAATGGGTCTTATTCATTAAGGAACACAAAGCAAACATAATGTGTGTGTGTTTTTTTAAAAGGCACGTAAATCAGATATACAGACGTCTGTAGTCAACAAGGAGCAGATGTGAAGCTACATCTGGTGATGAATACGGGTGTAGGTCCGCTCTGCCCTAATAGACAGGACACTGCAGGATACGTCCGATACATATGTGGAGTATAAAGTCCCAAAAGAATGCAAAGAAAAAAAAAAAAATTAACAGTTTGCATTAATTGTACAGTCATTATTAACAAAACATGAAGAAAAAAAGTTGTTTTATTTATTTTATTCCCTATCAAATATAATTATTGGGATGTAATTAATGTCTACTGTACATAAAATACAGTTACAGTTTCTCCTGATTGCAGACACATTTTCTAGCATGTAAACATGACTGTCATCACTAGTAATTAACACTTACATTAGACCTGGAGCAAGAGATACGACTGAAAAACAAGTTCCTTAGAGATGCCCAGACCTTGAATTGGACACTGCGGTGTGTGGTCGAGCTTGGCACGCCCTTACTGTATATTGACTACGGGCATATGCCCATTTCCCTCTCTGTTTCACCCCTGAAAAGGTAGCCTGTAATAATTGTCCTTTGTGCTCAAAGGTGAATTGAACGCTGCTGCATTCTCTGGCGTATGGTCTGGTTCTGGTCATGCACAGAGTAATTGTGCGCATTATACGCAAAAAAACGCCATTTATTAATGAATCAGCCAATATTTCTATCTGCTGTGTTTTTTTGGCCAAAGACAAAAAAACATGAGCTACTAAACAGCTACATACAGCTACTAAAATAAAACCATGTCTGCAAGGAATATGTCACGGCATAACAAGCGTTCCCATACATGTTTCACAACATGTATTCATGAATTAAGTGACTTGGCCATCATTGATACAGCACAAATTATTTATGTTCCGTTATTCGCTTTATAGAACCTTCATAGAGTTTTAGTGTAAGGATTGATGACTCGTATGTGCAACTCTGCTTGTGTTTTGTCTACTTTGTGGTAAATTACCTCATTTTGAATGGGGCTATGTATGCTTGTGTACATGTGAGGACTTATTGATACATTAAACCATACTTGCCAACTCTCCCGGATTGTCCGGGAGACTCCCGCATTTTGCGAGAGTCTCCCGGACGAGTGTGGCAATCTCCCTGATAGGAAGGGGGAAAAATTTAGTTTAAACGCCGCGATTCGTGACGGAATGACGCAAATCGCGTCATTTTACAGTGGGGGCGGGGCCAAAATGACGCGATTTCGCAGCCCCGCCCCCTGCACGCCCACGTCCCAGCCGGCATCTCCCGGAAAAAGAAAAAAAAATGTTGGCAAGTATGCATTAAACACATTATATTTATTTGAACACCTAACCTGCCCTCAGATGAAAACTATAACTCACTCCGTTCAAAGCAAATGGGGTTGTGAGTATGGAACGGGACACAAGACAGTAAGAGGCAGAACTAACCCCAGTAGGAGGGTGCAGTATGAATAATTACATATTCCTATCACACACAAAAAAAACCCCAATATTTACAAGATGTAAGCAAGTGCTTTACACAATTAAGGGTCTCCTACTTCTTATAACATATTATATTATAGTCTTCTTAAAAATTACCTTAGAGACATTTTTATTAACATAATCACCTACAATAATGCTAGAGTTTTCTAAATACGGCATGTCTTCTGAGAGCTATGGTTATAAACAGCAGAACTACTGAGGGTTGATGATTCCATTTCAAAAATGTGTCTATGGCAGCGGTTCCCAGGGGTGCCGCGGCGCTGTCACGGGTGCCGAGGCCAGCAAGAGAAAACAAAGAAAAACAGAACAAAACTTACCAATCCGGCGGCACCCGGGACCCAGCATCCTCCCCCCTCGCTTCTCACTGAATACCAAGTGTGACGTCATCACGCCTGTCATTCAGTGACAAGAGGGGGAAGAGTGAAGGGATGCAGAGGGGGCAGAGTGAGGAGATGTAGAGGGGGCAGAGTGAGGGGATGCAGAGGGGTCAGAGTGAGGGGATGCAGAGGGGGCACAGAGTGAGGGGATGCAGAGGGGTCAGAGTGAGGGGATGAAGAAGGGGCACAGAGTGAGTGGATGCAGAAAGGGCACAGAGTGAGTGGATGCAGAGGGGTCAAAGTGAGGGGATGCAGAGGAATCAAAGTGAGGGGATGCAGAGGGGGCACAGAGTGAGGGGATGCAGAGGGGGCACAGAGTGAGGGGATGCAGAAGGGGCACAGAGTGAGGGGATGCAGAAGGGGCACAGAGTGAGGGGATGCAGAGGGGACACAGAGTGAGGGGATGCAGAGGGGGCACAGAGTGAGGGGATGCAGAGGGGTCAGAGTGAGGAGATGCAGAAGGGGCACAGAGTGAGTGGATGCAGAAAGGGCACAGAATGAGTGGATGCAGAGGTGTCAGAGTAAGGGGATGCAGAGTGGGCAGAGTGAGTGGATGCAGAGGGGGCACAGAGTGAGGGGATGCAAAAGGGGGCAGAGTGAGTGGATGCAAAGGGAGCAGAGTGAGTGGATACAGAGGGCAGAGTGAGTGGATGCAGAAGGGGCAGAGTGAGTGGATGCAGAGGGGGCAGAGTGAGTGGATGCAGGGGCGCAGAGTGTGTGTGGATGCAGGGGCGGCAGAGTGTGTGGATTTGAACAAGGGCACAGAGTGTGTGGAGATGAAGGAGGGCACAGTGTGAGTTAGCTGTAAATTATTCTTTGACAGAAATATAGTTGAAAAAAATATATAAAAATATTATTTTCCCTTGGATTTGATTTATGTGTATTATTTTTGCATACAACTATAAGTATTTCTGTCCTGACCCAAATACTTATTACGTTTTTTTGACCCAACTACTTATAAAACAGGACTGCTCGGTAATTATTTTGGAGAGGTGCCTTGAAAATATTATGGAGACTCTAAGGGTGCCGCAAACTGCAAAAGCTTGGGAACCACTGGAGTCTAAGGTCATGTTAGAGAGAACTGTTATAAGGTAGTCGAAAACTTCTTTCAAGGTATTGTCCCTTAGCAACTCTCCTGTGAGCATGGCAGATTAAAATCATGTGCCCATTCTGGATGCAGTTTTATGCTTTGGCAGCGGAGGAAGGGGAACTAGTACCGTTATGATCCCAGAGTATGCTAGCACTATTTAACTCATTATTTATATTAGTAATAGTTCTAGGATATAAGCCTAAAGTGTAAGAAAAGCCATAACAGACATTAATATATATACTTTGCGAAATATATTCAGCTCTCATGCACGTCTCTGCAGCAGGATGCCATATTAGAAGGGAGGGTCTTCTCTAGCACAGCAGTGATGCACTGACAGATAGGTTTACAGAGTGGAACAGTGTGGATTCATACACAGGTCAGGGCCAGTGTTGTCACAGTAACTCAGATGACTGCAATATCTGCTTTCTGCCCTATATCAGATCGCTTCAAGGCACTGTCCTAAAGATGTGGGAGGACCTTCAGCTGTCTGTTATGTAAAATAAGTAGTGCTCTTACTTCTGTGGTGCATGTCTTTTAATTTACTTTTGGGGGTTAGAAGAGCTTTAACACTTCTATTTGTCCCACACAAAAGAAACCTACAAATATGGATAGTGTGCCTTTATGGAAAACATTAGTTTGTTAGTCAACAAAAAGTACATTTTATTTTTGAAATAATTCAGCGCTTGTAAATCATAAAGATGGACTTGGTCGTTTTGAGTATATTTTTTTCCCTTCACAGTTGCTATTTATAGAACTAAAAGGTTTTGTGTGCAAATATATATATATATATATATATATATATATATATATATATATATATATATATATATATATCTTGTCTTGCGGTCGCTGTATAGCTGCTTTGCTGAAAGGTATCTTCATGTGTCCCAAGAGCCTGCTTGAAGTGACATCTGTATATAAGTACAAAGCCGTGTATGGAAGTGTTAGTAATGGATCATGGCTGTCAATCCCCTGATAGAGGAGCATGGAAAGATGAGAATGTATTCCCTGCTTTTGTGGTTGCAGAGTCAAGATTAAACATTTTACTAAGTGAGGCTGCAGTAATGAAAAATCCAGGTTATAAAGAGACACTGCTATACTACAAATCCAATAGATGTGCTGATGTCCTTTTGTTCTCCATGTGATATTGAAATTAGTAGTGAGGCTTCAGAAAATGAAGATTGTGTTTCCTTCACGCATTAAAATTCATGACATCTGTTAGTCTATCCAGTTACCCTTGAAAGCTCTGAACAGATTTTCACATTTTCTGTACCTCCGATGTCATATCTGTTTTCAGCACTTTTTATGACATAGAAAAGAAGGTCTTTGTTATATTCAGATTAAAAAATATGTTTAGAACTATACAACCTGAGCTCCTCTTTGATTCTTGCATAAAATTGCCTACCAGGGCAACTTGTGGTTTCAATCAATCCTCAGGTTTTCCTGCACTTTGATGTGCGGTTTGTAAACCAATTAATTTACTAAAGGCTAAACCGCACATCAAAGAGCATGATTTTAAACAGCAAAGTTTAAAACCACAATTGCGATTTTTATACATGGAATGTTATAGAAACTATCCCATGTATAAAGCAGCGGTTGTCTCCTAGAGTGGAAGTGAAAATTCTTTAAGATGCAATGTTTGTACTTTTACTTCTAACCATTGGCATATCTCCTTGGCTTTCGTTTTTTTAAAATGTCTAATGGGATAATGCAGGTAAATAATAAGATACTTTTCCATGTTCAGCACTCAGATGATGTCATTACGTAAATCCAGCAACTAGATGATATCACTCAGAAAAGAAAAATAGTTCAATCTATTTAGTTTTATGGGATTTTTTTAACAAAACTATATACCTGCACAACTGCAGTAATTGACTTTGTTTTATGTACAAGTAGAAGTTTATATGCTTAATATGAATGTAAGTGATAATCCAGGCCTGGACAAAACCTGGTGGCTGAAAACCACAAAATAGCAAGTAGGTTATGTTCTGCACCCGATTTTTTTTTTTTTTTTTTATAAACTCAGCACATAGCGATAGCCCCCTAAGCAATGTATTTGGTAAGGACTGTTACAGCTTGTTCTCTGTGGTGACAGCTGGCAGTGATAGGGTTGTGGCATGTTGTGCTACTATAGAGGTCTGAGCCACGGTCCTCTGTTTGCTGGACATGTCATGACCGGGATTTTACTATGGTATCGGGTAATACAGGATGGAACAGTGTGATATGGGGGCCACAGTCGGTGGAGTAGGCTATTGCATAAATAGCATATAGTCTTTTGCTATTAATAAAATGCAATGGGTAAAATAAATTGATAAATGGTTGTTGCACAAATAACATATTTTCATATTTTTCTCAGGAACCCCGCATTCATTTTATTGAAATGTACATGGATGGCTAAGTTTGGTATATTAAAAGACACCGAGCTGACACAAAATTGATCTGTCTGCTTATCATCCTCATTTCATTTCCAATTTATGAGTTGTTAGGATTAGGAGATGTACTTTCTGTTCCTGCTATAAAATATTGCATTTTGCAGTTTCCCTTGAAAAAGACAACCATTTCCCTCATATCTGTACAATATTCAAATAAACCAAGCCACGCATGAAAATCTTTTTCTATGCATTTAAAAGAGCTGCCTCTTTTTCGTTCTGGAAATAGAAGTGTAATCTTGCCATTTTCTCAATAGAAAATATAGAGAATGTAATCTTTATTTGTCTTATTCCCAAAACACAACCTCATTTCCTCTACAAACATTTCACTAACAGTTGTTAAAATTCAAGTGTTCCGAATTAGAGCTTAAATGCATAAATTACAGGAATGACAAAAAATAGTTTTTAGTGATGTTTGTGTATAAGCAACTAATGAGTAAACTTATAGCCAATCAAAATATTAACTACATACAAATGTTATTTGAGCCAACTGAAATAATTGAAACTGCAACAAAATACTGTATGTGATCCTCGGTCATCTATATTAAAAGTTCATAGATTTAAATTGCTACTGTTAAGGAATGTAAATTAGCATTTTGTAATGGGCCATTCATATTAGGTCTTCATGCCATGTTGTGGACTATTTGTATATTATTTAAGATACATTACAAATATACAACATTAAAACCGCCTAACTAATATTGTGAAGGTCCCCCTCGTGCCACCAAAACAGCTCTGACCCATCGAGGCATAGACTCCACAAGAACTCTGAAGGTGTCTTGTGATATCTGGCACCAAGATGATAGAAGCAGATCCTTTAAGTCCTGTAAGTTGGAAGGTGGGGCCTCCATCGCTCTGACTTGTTTTTCTCGATCTGACTTAGATCTTGGAAATTTGGAGGTCAACACCTTCAACTCTTTGTCCCCTTCCTCAAACCATTTCTGAATAATTTTTGCAGTATGGCAGGGTATATTATACTGCTGAAAGAGGCCACTGCCATCAGGGAATACCGTTGCCATGAAGGGGTGTACTTGGTCTGCAACAATCTTTAAATAGGGGGTGAGTGTCAAAGTACCATCCACATGAATCACAGAACCCAAGGTTTCCCAGCAGAACATGCTTGGGGCATCAGACTGCATCCACTGGCTTGCCTTCTTCCCATGCTTCACTTTTGGCAGTGGACAGGGGTCAGCATGGGTATTCTGACTGGTTTGCAGCTGTGCAGCCCCACATGCAGCAAGCTGCGATGCACTGTGTGTCCTGACACATTTCTATCACAGCGAGCTTTAACTTCTTCAGCAATTTATGCTACAGTAGCTCTCCTGTAGGATTGGTACAGACGGGCTAGCCTTTGCTCCCCACGCGCATCAATGAGCCTTGGGCACCCATGACCATATTGCCGGTTCACCGGTTGTCTTTCCTTGGACCACTTTTGTGTACGAATCACTGAATACCAGAAACACCACAAAAGACCTGCAGTTTTGGAGATGCCCGCACCCAGTTGTCTGCCCATTATAATTTGCCCTTGTCAAAGTTGCTCAGATCCTTACGCTTGGCCATTTTTCCTGCTTCCAACACATTAACTTCACAAACTGATTTTTCACTTTCTGCCTAATATATCCCATCCCTTGACAAGTGCCAGTGAAACGAGACAATCAATGTTATTCACTTCACTTGTCAGTACTTTTTTTAACTCAAAATTTTATTGCATAATAAAGTATGAATGACATAAACATAGAACAACAAGCATTTTGATTGAAATAATCACAGAGCAGAGTAGATATCCAACAATGTCACTCACAAAACAGTAAAGTGTATTGCAATATAACAAGATAGTAATGGGTAAGGGGCGGGAGGGAAAGGAAGTGGGCATAGAAGGGGGTATAGGGTAGGCAGGGGGGGGGGAGAAATGGCCGTCTCATGGGGTATACTAAGAAAAGCATGTTCACCTTCAGAAGGAAGCGCTATCAGGTCTGCATGGGAGTATTTTAAAGTAGTAAGGGGGTCAATGTAATCTGGAATTGTATAGGAGGAGATTATTTGGAGGAAGAGAAAACTGCGGGGCGTGTCAGTACTTTTAATGTTGTGGTTTATCGTTGTGTATATAATGGGGCAGGGTCTGATATGAGGGAGTTCTTTACAGTGCTGCTTTACTAGTGGCACTATATAAGTGATTATATATATAAATATATATATATATATATATATATATATATATATATATATATATATATATATATATATAATGTTTAATGAAGTACAATGTTCTTTTGAAGATAATGCATGTCTTGTAATGTTAAGTAGATATTTGGAGAGTAGCAGTGGTTTTCACACCTTTTTAATATTGTGTGAATTTCACTCAAGGAACCTGATTCAGAGTTAGGAGTGGATCAGGCTTAAAGATAAAATTTGGCACTTCTTCTCCATTTTGCGAAGCAGGGGAGGGGGGGTTACAATATGTGGACATAGCTAGAGTTTGGAGGGGGTTGAACCTTAACTGAATTGCTGAGTTAATGTCAAACTGCCCATTATTTGCAGACAAAAAATTAGCATTTACGCCCTTGCATAGCAACATGGATTGTCCAGGTAAAAATTAGCTAGATTTGCTCCTAACTTTACATGAGGCCAATATGTTTACATCTCAAACAGAATCTCTCAACAGTAAACTTAGTTGTTTATAGTGCTCTAACTTCCATGAGAGTGATACAGGGATCTATTTAAAACCCTAACCATATTAAATAGACATGCCAATTCAACATCAAAGTGAATTTTATGATATTAAAAGACGAATTCAGTTGCAAAGAATCCGTGCGAGGTGCCTCCGGAACAGCTGCGAGACACCTTGCGCAGATTTTTTTTTAGAGAATTAACACTCATTTTTACTTGTGCCCATAGAGTTGCGAGCAAAAATAAGTATTACTTTTTACCGTAGGAATGGTTCACGCCAATTTAATCTGGCCCTAAATGTTTTGCTGAGTTGTAGAAACATTTCTTGTGTTGATACCCTTTTAGCCAGTTGCCCATGGCATTTGCCTATTTATAAACTCATATTCCACTTGCTGAATGTGCCTCATCCTTCTATTCTGTTCATAGAATAGATTGGGCTTTAGGAATGGGTTTCCAGCACTAAGGATGGATAAATCAGAGAAAAAAGCAAAATAACAGGAAAACACCTAAAATAATAATAGCATATTAAACGTAAAGTTTTCTGCACAAATTAAATATAGTTTGTTAATTTATGATAGCAGAGCTAGTTAAAAAAACATTTGTGTGGAGTTTGTATGTTCTCCCAGTGTCTGCATGTTTTTCCTCCGGGTGCTCCAGTTTCCTTCCACACTCCAAAAACATACTGGTAGGTTAATTGGCTGCTATTGAATTGACCCTAGTCTGTCTTTCTCTGTCTGTGTGTGTGTATGTTAGGGAATTTAGACTGTAAGCTCCAATGGGGCAGGGACTGATCTGAGTGAGTTTTGTGTACAGCGCTGCAGAATTAGTGGCGCTATATAAATAGCTGCTGCTGATGATGATTACTCCAGAATTACTAAGAATTGCTTTAACAGCAGGGGAAAGTGTTTTTATTTTCTATATTATTCTCATTCTATTTACAGATAAAAATATGGCTTCATTTGTTGGACATCATGATGACATGACATATTTATTATAATATTGTGCTGTGACTTCTAATATATTGTGCTGTGTATTCAAGGTTTATGTATTACTACCACAAAATGACCTAATTTTTACACTTTCTCAGACGTGTTGGAAATCAAGCATTGGCCATTACTTTCAATGTTGCAATTTTTGCAACTCCCTTTTTGTGAATGCTGCCCATAGCGGCATGCCTCAGTCGAATGTTAAACCACTACCATGCATAGATAAAGCAATTACATCCGGCTGTTAGAGGTACCTCATTGATACTAGGGGCCTGAGTCATTAAGGAGAGCAAAGCCAGAAAAAGGAGTAACTTTGCACAACAGAAAAACCATGTTGCATTGGAGGGGGAGGTAAATTTCAAATGTGGGGACAGATTTATAGTTGGCATGTCCTAGATCAACTTTAAGTTTCAGTGTAAAAATACATTTATTAAGTATTTGTGTGCCACATGACAAAACAGCCAGTAGTTTCTTTATGTGCAAAATAATAAACTAATTTGCACCCCCTTGCATTGTAACATGGTTTGTCCAGGATCAAATTTGCTCCTCTTTTTGCCTTGCTCTCCTTAATGATTCATACTCTACATGTTCAGTATGAAAGCGGAATTGCTTTGCATAAGCAGCATAGAGTTCTTATATGTCTTACCCAGTTGGAGCCAAAAGATGCCTATGAAAATAATTCTAAATATTAAACCATTCATTGCAAGCCAATTTTCCTATGGAGAGATCGTTTAAAGATGTAAAAATGTACAAATATGGCACATAAAAAACCGTTTCCATATCCCCATACTCTCCCGGCTGATGAAGCACGCACAAATACAGGGAATATGGACATACATACACCTGTTTATGCGCACAGCAGTCAAATAAGCGTGTCTGTATATTTCCCTGTTTCATAACTGACCATGAATGTTTTGGATTTTTACATTTTCACACATTTTCATTTAGTCAATGAAACAGTTGTCATTTGAACAGTGGGAAAATTCTCTAGAAACAACCATGTTGTGGCTAATTTTAAGATTGCCCAGTTAAAGTGAACCTGTCGCCTACACACTGAAGAGATAGCCATTTTGTGATCAGAATCTAGTGACAGCACCCAGGCATATGTATTTTTTTTATAAATACTGTTTCAGGCCTTAATGCAGCTGCCTTCTCTTTGTGTAGACAACGGGTCCTCTTTAATGTCTAAAATAAACAATTGGTAGCAGTTACATTCCAGCTGTGGGGTTATGTAAAAGTCACATTAGAGATATTTTGTGTCGCGTGTGTGTATGTATCTCTCTGCTGTAATCATGGCTGAATTTCTAGTGTCAAAATGTCACAAGTCAAACATACTACTGATGTTGCTTCTAGAGATAAGCAACATTTTATAAACTGTTCCACAAAATGTTGCACCTGTTCCCAGTCCATCCCTAAAAATATGACAATGCAGAAACAAAGTGACAATGTCTAACCTGAAATCTGCACTGATTTTTGCTTGTGGCTCATAGATTCTTTTAGTATATTAATTGGAAGTGCATGCAGGAGCGAGACTCCAATGACAGTTTGCGTTTAATTGGTTTCCCCTATAGGGTATAAATTCAACAAAACATGAACTTACAAATACGGTGCTGGCGGGCACCACTTAGACTGGCAAAATTAAACCCAAAGATTGTGTCTCTGAAACTTTGCACCTTTGTGCTGCAGCTCTGTTCGTCTCTTTCACAAACGAATAGGAGATGGCCAGTATTAGCTCTACTGTACAGGGAGGACTCTAACAAAGCCCTGGTTTTCACCAGGGATCCCCGCAAGGGAGTATGGACTTGGCTGCAAGGGATGCGCCGGTCGTGGTTCTCTAAGACAGTCACCGGAGAGATGTAGGTAAACAGTGGATAGTCAGACAGACCAAGGTCAAACCAGCGAGGTAAGGAGGTTCCAAATCAGAAGACAAGAGAGTAGTCAGGGAAGCCGAGGTAAAGTCAGGAAAGTGATACAATGCTAAATCAGGATCCACAGGAAGGTCTAGGTGTAGTCAAACCCGGAACACAATGAACAGCACACTGCTAGGAACAGGAACACTGGAGTCGGATGTGAGCCTAATACTCTGGCACCCTAATGGTACCAGAGACATATTTACATAGAGGAAGGGAATGCCTCCATTGGTGCTGGGGGAATAGGAAGGAGCTCCTGATAAGACAATGCCAGCTCTCAGTGATGTCACTGACCGTCAACAGCGCAGGAGAGCGTCCCCGCTGCTAAGCATCAGGGACTCAGCTGGGGCACATGCGCAGAAGAGGCCTGGAGGAGAGACAGCTACGGGCCACTGCTAGGTAACGGGAGGCTTGCGGCTGGAAGGAGTCAGGCAGCCATCCCCAGGAGTAGCGGAACTGTGGGACGGCGCCGGTCACTCTCTATTTCTGAAAATCTTTTTGTAGAATGGTGTGTGATTGTAAATCCTGCATGATTCGCCCCTGAACATATTCACTGGTTACAAATTATATTTGTGCTGAGTGATCCTTGTGTTGAGTAAAAAGAATTACCAGTGTTACCAATGTTTTCTGTAACTCCAAGTATAAATCGCATTTTGACATGTATGAAAGGATTAGGGGTAATGGCACTGAATATAAAATGTTTTAGTTTGGCAAAATTCATAACATTTTTTAGATGCATTATATGCATTGTTAATCACATGTGATTACACAAATAGCTGCCTTTGTATTATTCCAGAAACAGTAGATGCACTCTTCATGTATTGAATGCAAGGTCACATTTAGCTGCCTGAACTAGTAATTTCCCCTTGAGCTAATCTGATACATTCCTTATGCCAAAACAGTTTGCGATTCTTGCTTCATCTTGACTTTGCATCTTCTGTTACCAGGAGTTTTGTCTCTTCTTCTTTCTTATCTCCGCAAAACTATTTTGTAGCTCCATCTTTCTGGGTTTTAATAAACAAAATGATGTTGAGCTTCAACATGATAACACATTCTAGATACTGCTGCTGTGCTGCATGGAAGAAAGCAGAAGACATCTTAATAAAAATGAATCCAATTTGGGAAGGCAATGAGGATTTCTGCCTGCATATCCCAAATCTCATTTGCATGGTTTACAACGAACAACTCCTAATACCTGGTTGAGTTTGACTTTAGCTCATGGGTGGTTTTACAACTGCCTGTGGGGAGTTTCCATGTGATTCCTTCACCAAAAGGTGAACACTTAGATTGGTTTTCCGAATTATTGATCAATTCTCACATCAATTTTAAAAAACACTGCCTGGCTTCTGGAGGAGGCCACTGTTGAATTAGAATGGGTTGTTCATAATTGGACTATAAGGGGCGTATTCAATTGTTAGCAGTAATGCTGATAAACAAGCGCTCAAAAAATCTTAGCGTTAATACGGTAATTACTCGCGGAATTTCAGCTCGCTGCTCCCTGAGCTGCGAGCTGAAATTTCGCGAGTAATCTACCGTATTAACGCTTTTCGCGCGCAATATTACCGTATAAACGGTAATATTTTTTGAGCGATCATTTTTTAGCGTTAAAGCTAACAATTGAATACCCCCCTAATAGTTAATATTCTTTTGCAGCTTCTGTGAGACCCATGATGATATGCAAATCTTGCATCAGCCTCACCTTTGTAAATCTTGCCCATTGTGCAGCTTGTACATACATAAACACTGTCAGCTATGGATGAACCTGGCTCTTATGTGGTTATGTATTTCATCCTAACCATTTTTTATTTCTCTTTGCTAAATGTTTATGGAAAATAGGCCTGTGTGAATACTAATCTATTTTGCCTCTCTTCAGTTAAATCCTCCAACTTTAATTAAAATCCAAGCGGAACCGAAAGGAAAAAAATGCGTCAAGAGCTTCAAAGGCAGCTCGTCTCATTAAAAAAAAGAGTACAGCTCAGGGATGAAACGTATTACTGGCTTCAGAGCATTTTATGGATGTCAGTGGCCATCAATCGTCTCCCCTCTCCGATTGCTTTCAGAATTAACTGTTGACAGATCAGAAATGGGAATGACCTGTATAATTTGTGTACAGCTTTGTGGCTGCGGATCTTTCTTCACACAAACAAATACATTGGTCGTCAAATTTCACGCAATGACTACAGGCCTCAGCTTAGAGTATATGTGCTAGCGGGGCTGTGACTACAAAGGCAAATATTAGGTCATTTTATTATTTATTTGCTGACTTACACTTTCCAACTTAAGTAAAAATGCACCTTCAGTTATGTTTCTTATGCTTTGTACTTTATAGCTTGTCTCACAACCCCAAGAAATGAAGGGGTAGAAATGCAGCATAGCAGGATTGAATTAGCAGAGGACTTGTGAATAGGTGATACATGAGAATGTAGGTAGTGCTGTAATGGAAACCCAAAACCCTGAGGCATCTTGGATAACAGAATGATAACGTTTACTTCATTTGCATTACATCATCTCCAGGATTATGGTATTCCTCAAATTCCAAACATAATATCAGTTGTAATTTTTGCTATTTATTCATTTTTCCTTGATTTGTATCAACTTATTTTATATACTTATATTGATGTGTGAATTCAATACAAATATATATTATTGTCAATTATTATTATTCAGATTTATTTTACAAGTATGCCAACATACTCTGCAGTGCAAACATAGTAATAAAACAATACTGGTTATTACCAAATAGACAAAGCGGTAAGAGAGCCCTGCTCGCAAGCTTACAGCTTATAGGTATACATACCACTCCCGATTTAGGCAGTTCATCTTCTTTATTCCAAGTCACAGGAAGTTGGGAGTCATGTCCCCACTCTCCATGGTTATCAGACATGACATGCGCACCTGCACGGCAGTTCAAAGGTCTTTTTATGGAGGCGCTACACACACCCGGGGTCATGGCATAGCTACACCACCAACGAGGCTTGATCACCCTGTTTTGTGTGCATGCTGTTGTTCAACATGTTACCATTGTTGGGAGGTATGGGTATAGCTATTAATCAGAAATATCTTCTGTTAGTACCATTTGCATCTTTATAATGTGTATAGATGTGACTTGCACAGAGACAACAGGAAACAATGACTAAGTAAAATAGAGCAGCCACAATTCAACTTTTTGCAATTACTGAACCTGTAATGTTATTGAAATGAATAGTATTTCATTAAAATAAAAAACCTAATATATCCTCTATTTTGGTGTTACTTGGGGTATAGAAAACATTAGAAGTTCTGTAATATGACCTGTTACATTTTTATATACCGTATATATTTTTTTACTTACGAAGACATTTTTAGTACTGTTTTTCCATTTATTTTACATATAGTCAATGTCATTTTGAAGGTTATCTGGATTATTCAGTTCATTTTTAGGTTTATCTTTTGAATTTATAAATGCAGTTTTGGGATAAATTACTCTATGTCCACTGGGTACATTTTAACATCGCATAAAAAGCTAAATTATTATGCTGCTGCTTAGGGTAAGATCTTTGTGGCTGCCAGAGATTGTTTTAATTGTACAATTATCTATAATTTTCAGCACACATTCTTCCCTACACTAAAAACAATTAAACAGCTCAGTAACCTGAAAGGTGCCTGTATAACCTGTTAAGTGTAGCAGTAAAGTAAAAAATAACATCATAAGACCTGGTGACAGGTCTGTTTTAAAAGCCATAAATTAGCATGTATGATGAACCTGACTCCTCTCCCACTACTGAATAGAATAATATTGGCATTCGATAGGGGCTACAAATTAACTAAAACTAAAAAGTTAACTAAAAATAGGTAGGTATAAATATATAGTGAACAAATAGTTGAAATGATATATTAGTAGTTTGCTATCCATTTATTAATGGAGTATTGCATGACAGAATCCAGTAATAAACTTCTTTCCCCAATGCTGGAAAACACATTATCATAACTCCCAATAATTCTCATCTTCGGAGGCCAAAATACTCATGATCAATTGGGAAATGGGGGTGACATTCAGGGGAAAAATAGGAGTGTCCTAGTTGTATTAGCTGTGGCTTTTGTGGATCAGTGCATAACCTAGTTTTCTGATGAGTTTTGTGTAGGTGACTGCGGGCTGCAGAGACTCTGCCACCTTCGAGTCTGGGACTGGCCCATAGACTTGATACCAGGGAAGATTCCAACCCGTAGACGGGTTTACCCTATCTCTGTTCCCGAGACACAGGCGATGTCTGAATATATGAAGGAGAATTTAGAAAGGGGTTTCATTCGCCCATCTTCCTCTCCTGCTGTGGATGGATTTTTTTTTTTAAAAAAAAGAAGGATGGCGGCCTTTGTCCCTGTATAGAATATCAGAGACTTAACAACATCACTGTAAAAAACAGATACCCGCTGCCTCTCATCACAGAACTCTATGATTGTGTCAAGGGAACTACCATCTTTACCAACTTGATCTCTGTAGCGCCTATAATTTGATCTGGATTAGACAAGATCATGAGTGGAAGACAGCCTTTAACACCAGGTATGGACATTATGAATGTCTTGTTATGCCCTTCAGCCTCAGTAATACCCCTGCGGTCTTTCAGGGCTTCATGAAATTTTCCAAGATCTCTTGTACAACACCCTAGTAGTTCTCTTGCATGACATTCTTATTTTCTCTCCAGATATCAAGTCTCATAGAGCCCATGTCAATGAGGTTCTTTAACGTCTTCGTAAGAACAGGTTATACTGTAAACTGGAAAAATGCCCCTTTGAGGTTAACTCCAGCCTATTTTTAGTTTACATCATTTTAGGAACTGGTTTACGCATGGATCCAGACAAGGTACAAGCCATTATCAATTGGCCACAAGCTACCACTTTAAGAGCAATACAACATTTCCTAGGGTTTGCTAATTATTACTGGAAGTTCTACTGTAGTAGCGTCTATTACCGCCTCAACCTGAAAGGGTCCAACCCTACTAAGTGGTCTTGCGAAACACAGACAGCTTTTCAGCAATTGAAACAAGCATTTGTTTTGGCTCCTATCCTCTCGTAACCTGACATTAACAGAGGTATTCCTGTTTTTCAGAAGAAACTCACCCAGGCCAGCTCCTGAAGTCCCATGATCTTCCAGGGCTCACTGTCTGGAGTTTGACTGTAAATTGCTGCAGGTGGTGGTTTTCTAAACAGTTGACCACCTGACAGTCTTCAGCTTTACATTACAGTGCCACATTGTGAGGTTACTTGGATGACTTCTTCCAAATCATGGACATCCTTATCATATGTTATTCCTACAATTCTGCTACTTGTTAGAGGGGAAGACTCTAAGACTTTTCCTTTTACGGAAATATTAACCAATTTCATAGCACAGTATTGTAATCATTTTATGGTACATAAGATGTGGGACATAAACCATCTAGCAAATGCCACTCCACAAATAACATTCTTATAGCTCCCATCTAAAACACAAAGCCCCCGTAATACACACATACACTTGTCCATTTTCCAGCTACTTGTTCTATTTGTACAGCTGTCTCTACAAACACAGACAGCACCCTAAACATTTATATGCACACACATACAACAAACGCAGTTACACAATCAGACATATCCATACACAGCCCCTCATGGCAGGTAGAGCTCCTCAATCACTCACACCTTCAATAACATACATAAATCATGCACATAAGAGACCTTAGCATTAAACCTCATATTGAGGGGACCGAAACTTTAGACAACTGATTTGGCCAAATACTGATAATACAGCTACTATACTACTTTGAAAGTGACAAGTCATTGAGACCCTAGGAGAACAGTTACATTGATAACAACTGCAGCTCCAGAATTTTAAGATGCTTATTCCAATATTGAAACTGTAAAAATAAATGAATAAATATGACAATAGCCTTTGCCCACATGCTTTTTAGTTAATTTGGAAATCTTGATTATTTTTTGTAAATGTGACTGTTCTATATTTTAATTATAGCACTAAGAGGTGTTTCTAAAATGAATTTGTTTTATTAAAAGTATCAAAGGTGGCAGAACTGGAAATGTCCATGAAAATGTATTTTATAATGAAGTTAGGGAGATGTAAAAGCTTTAACTTTTTATATTTCTAGATTTACTTGATGCAAAAAAGCTGCCGCTCCAGCTGCAATTATTTTATAATTAATTTGGGCAATCTGATGCCATTTTTATTGCCCCGCCCCCCGGGCTTCCTCTAGATGGCACAGCTGAAGAGCTTTGCGGTGTAAAGGAAGCTGGGCCAAGACTGAGCTCTTTAAACTGACAGCCCGACTTGCCTTCCAACTTAAGCTATCAGACTACACTATGCTTGTTCCGGGTCCAGCTTATTTCTGTACCTGGCGGCTCTCTTGTTGTAGGGTATGGAGGAAGCTGTCCTGGGAGAGTGCATAGCAAATAAGAAGCATGCTGGATTTGATGCTCTGGACATGGCACAGTATAGCAAAGCACCTGGTCACAAGTCCTCTTTAAAATACAGATCTGTTATTCTAGTTTTGCGTGCGATGCACTGGTTAATAAATGTACAATTGAGAGTTGTGATTCTGCTATTTATAAAATATTTTTATTCATGTATACAGAAAATAATTTTATTTTGTCTGACTATTCGCATTGTGCTTATGTGTAGGTTGTCTAGTCCTGGCAACCTTTCACCTATAGACAAGAGCGTTCAATGCTTTATTACTTGACATAGCTTTGTAAGTGTACTATGAATTTCTCCCATGGAGAAGTTTTGTCCTAAGGCACTACTAGATTAAGATTTTTCACAGATATGGCTGTAGCCCATGAGAACATCTCTTGCCTTACAGCCTCAAGATTTATGTGCAAACCATTTAGAATGAATGTCCTGTGGTATGTACATAAATAAAACCATCAGTGTGAATGGTAGGAGCTTTTGCTGTGTCACTTAGCCCTGTGTGCTTATGTCTATTACCATTCACACATTTTCAGTATGATTAACCTTATATTCAGCACTTACACAGATAGCAAGGATTAGTGTCATTTTGAGTTTGGGTGACAGTTTGCAAGTGTGTTCTTGTCTACATGCAATTGTCAACACAAAACATAATGAAATTGATAAATGAGACTAGAAATGTTTTTGGCCAAAGAGCAACTGTAATAAGCTTCCTCTACTTCAAATGCCACTGCTGACAAGTTAAGCCATGATCTTTTTTTTTATCACTATATAGTGATTTTTAAGCACTGCGTCTAAGCAGCTATAAATTCAGAAAACCACTGTAGTTTAAGAAGTCACGGCGTTGGTGCTCTTTTTATACAATTGCCATGGGATTGCTATAAGATCAAATTTCTTTTAAACTTTGTTTTCAGATAAAAAGAAAGTTCTTTCTGCTCATATTTTTTCACATATTCATTGTGTGCTGGAAAATTCCAAAGCTGAAAAGTGGTCAAGTGGTTTATTCAGAGGTACATTAGAAAAAAAGCTTTGCCACTCAGTATGTCCTATCTGGTTTATAGGTGATCTAATAGTGAAGAGCCTCTAAATTTGGCCATGTGTATTGAAGTGTTCTCTCCCGGTTGAACAATTTGGCAAAATTGTTATACACAAGCCGGAACATTCATTCCTGTAGAGTAGGCACTGCTTAAGAATCACTATATATATATATATATATATATATATATATATATATATATATATATATTGGATAGATAGATATAACATACACTACCTGGTAGGATGAGAAAAATCACTCAACCCACTGGGTAAACTGGCTATATGGCTAGGGAAGTGTGACTGCGTGGACGAGTAACAGGCTACAATCACACAGATTGCAGCTTCTTATTGGGCCTCTTGCTCACCCATCTCCGAAACTACAGAAACCGAGGAGGAGCCTTGAGAAAAACTGTGTAATTCCTGACGCTCCGCTAAGAGGCAGCAGCAAGTACTTGAAAATGTAGCCATTGCTGTGGACAATGTACCATTTAATTGATCCTATTTTTTCGATCAAGCTTCTCAAGCACCCCTGGACGACTCTACTGTTTCTCTTTTTAAAAAAAAAATCAAAATATCTCACGCATTTCTTTTCCTTTTACAGCACATAAGCTCATCTGTTTCTCTTTCTGTCAGTCAAAATTGCAATAGCAAAATCTTGGCTCATTGCAAGATCAGGCATGGTATTAGTTGTGCAAAATTAATTATATTCTGATCAATGAGGATTCTTTAGCTTTCTGCTGAGCAGATAGGATAAGCTGACGAGTTTTCTGCCCCCTTTGTGCATGTGTGTGTATGTGTGTGTGTGTGTGTGTGTCTGTGTGTGTATGTGTATATACATATATATATATATATATATATATATATATATATGTTATGTATATGTATGTGTATATATATATATATATTATATATATATATAATGCCAGTATGTATATATATATATATATATATATATATATATATATATATATATATATAAATAAAATCACACACACACATATTTGAATTGTTCAAAATCGATACAGTTCATGCTAATATTGTGTGTCAGATCATTCCATGATTGGGCAGCTTATGTTTGTATACTACTACTACCTACTACGCCTTTGGTGTCTTATTTCATTCAGTACAACTAGACCAGACCTGCCTACCTTTAGACACTTGTCATACAATTTATTGGAGCTAAGCTGAGGATAAAAAGCGATGAGTGGGTGGAGTTTTTATTCTTTAAAAGCATCTTTGGAATCTGCTGTGATTTGTTAGATACAACTTGTCTTAAAATCACCCCATATGACTGCTGTAATCCTGACATTTTATTGAACCTTTGAGTAAGCCAGGATGACACACAACAAATGCAGCATCATATGTAATAGTTTATGACAGTTGGTAATTTCATTGTTTTTCTTTATGATCTGTAGATAGGAAACAATAATTACACATAGGTGAAATGATAGATTTTTACCGGCCACAGGAAAAGTATAACGTTCAGGAAGATGATTAAGCTACTGATCACCCAGTGAATCTTGCCATAATTTCCTTTTACAAATCAGGAAACTTCCCAAGTTCTTGTGGCTGGGATTGTATATATTAATACTTGCCCCTAGCATTCATTTATTTCATCATCCTCTCATACCCTCAAGAAGATATTCAGCAATACAGGTATTTTCCTATTAAACCACACTTCTCTCCCATAAGCCCTTGTGTGTTTTTATATATACGTTTGTGTACATGTGGTAGAAAAATTAAAACGTAAGCTCTGTGGGGACTGGGCCTGATATCTCAGAATAAGATTCTTTGTAGAACACTTGGATTAAAATGAAATTAGGAGAGTATATGCCATATATCTATGTGTAAAATTGCAGCAAAGACAAAATATAGCATTATTGTGCTCCATTTTTGGTGCAAATCAAAATCTCTATTCACCCCCTCCCCCTTATTTTTTAAACTGAGAATTTCAGTAGTTAATTCCCTACCCCTTCACATAAAATATGCTTTGGAGGGTAGACTCTGCTTGGCAGCTGCTTCAATTTAGTATGTTTCTCAAAGGAAGAAAAAAAACCCGTGTACAACATAAGTGCTAAACATACAATTTTATTTAACCATTAAACACATTCTACAAAGAGCAGGAATACTCTTGTTTTCCCAGCGGGATTGTAGGTATAAAAATAACATGTGCTTCCCCTTTTAATGACAATTTACTCTGCCTGGCTGATGGAACTAAGCTTTAGTTTCTTGCACTTTTTGGAAAAGAAATGCCATCAGTGAATAGATTCGTGAAGAAGTGATTCTTTCTTTAATACAAACTTCTCATCTTCTGCATCCTGCCCGGAACCTCCAGAAAGAGGAAAGTCCCTCTTGGATCTTGTCCTTGCCCTTCAGTTGGAAGATGTTATTTCTAGTCTTGCAGCAGCTGGCCAAGGATATATCTCTTCCCTAGAATTTATGGATGTTTTTCCTCTGCAGGCACATTTCCTGCCTTGAATAATAGGTATGACTTGGTGATCTTTAACCCTTTGTTTGATACAGCAGTAAAAGCCATAGGCTGTGATGTCTAAATACCCTTTCCTCTTGCTGTATTTTATGGCTTTCAATTTGCTATTTATATTATTTTTTTGGTTTCCGATGTTACAGAGAGATTAAGTGTAATAGCTAAGAAACCCTTGACCATTTTATATGATGCTTGGCTGATCTTTGATTTATTATACATTAGTTCTTACTTTTTCAGTTACTGAGGACAATGAATTTTGAAATACTTTTAATGCTTAAGGAGAAAAGATCACATCTAAAATATTAAATTGTAAATTTTAAAGTATTAAGTATAGCTATATGGGCTGAAACAGGATTGTAAAATCAATGTTCTATACCTGGCCTGGTCAACCTCTGGCTCTCCAAGTCCCAGCATACCATGTCAGCTATTGATTGGCTAGCTACTGGCATTGCATGCTAGTGCTTGTAGTTTTACAAGACCAGGAGAGCCATAGGTTGGCCAGGCCTAGTCTATAATTTATTTTTACACTAAATTTTAAAGTTGACCTAGGACATGCCCTACCCCAACTATAAATCTGTCCCCACATTTTAAATTTACCTCCCTCCGATGCAATATGGTTTTGCCCAGGTGCAAAGTTACTCCTTTTTTTACTCTCCTTAATGACTCCAGCTTATGGAGTAAATATAAGCCTTACATATAGATTACAGTTAACCTTTACACCAGTGGTTATTATTTCTTTATATAGCACCAACATATTACAGTGTTGTACAAAAAAGTTCCCTTTAAACATCACATCTGGGTGAATGAAGTAAGAAGCCGATTAACCTGCCAGTATGTTTTTGGACAGTGTGAGAGAACCAGAAACATACAACTAATGTAAAGATAGCACCCCTGGGCCGCAGCAAGGCAGCATTACTACTGAACTATCTGCCATATTCACATTGTGAAACACCTGCTGACATAACTGGCTTATAATCATTTTTATGTGACACACCCATGTTATGATATTCTGAACATGGAAGTATGCAAAGCTAAGGCAAATGTAGGCTGTCTCTTTACAATCCAATTTAATATTCTTCTTAGATGTTCATTGAATTATAAAGTCTGTATGGCCTGCTTCAGCAATTATGAAGGTCTTTAAGGAATTTCAGGACCAGCACTATATTTTCTTTTGGTCCACCAATATAAAAAGTGCTCAGCCACACATGTATAGACTGATAATAAGGCATTTACTGAATTAGACATTATTTTTCCTTTGTGATATTTACAAATACAGTTATCTCACTAACATTGATGGGTGTAGTTGGGCTATGCAGCAAAATGCTGACCAGTACTTGCCACCCCAGTTTGCCCAAATTGGCATTCTGCTTGGATGCCTAGTAAAGTGTTAAAGAGATTTATGAGAGCAGAGGGGATTGCTTCTTTCCTTCACTTGATAAAAATAATTGAAGCTTGCCTGATTAAATTCTTCCACATGTAGCGGGAATATTGTATTCCAGTCATGTTTCTCTTATCAAGCCACAGCTCTGTTCTTCTGACAATCATACTGCAGAAGCTGGGAGCTGCACTACATCAGTAGAATTGTGAATTATACCAAGATCCACAAAACAGCTACTTCTAGTCACACTGCAGTATTTTCTTGCAGGCCATGAGGTCATTTTTTTGCTAGGAGAATTCTCACCCATGAGTTTATTCTTCTAATTATATCAATAAGATATCATATGTAAAATGTGAAAGAAAATAAATCTGAAGTTGATTTTTTCTGTTTCACATATTAAATGTTTGCCCCATGTCCATTTTTGTAACACTTACGATGTAGTCATGACAATTTTATCAGATTGTGCAGTAATTTATTATTCTACAGGTCATTTTTGGGCTTGTAATAATGAAAATGCTCAAACAATACATTTTTCCTCCTCTTGAGGTCTCTACAAATGGATCATTATACATGTGACACACCAACCATCCTTGAACTACAACACCCAGCATGCCTTGCCAACTGTAACATCGGCTGCACAGCCAGTGGTTGTTTGTGGCTGCTCTAGAATATGAAGCAAAAAGTCAATTTGAGGTGGCTTGATTTGTATATTGGTATGGTGTGACAATGCATTGGATTTATATTGCCAATGTAGCTTCCATTTGGTGACATTTCTAAAAACTGTTGCAGACATGCAACTGTATGGGCCTAAAGTTATGAGAAGTGTAATGGCAGGTTTAGAAATATCCCCTAATTTGTACCTTGCATTTGTTTTATACCAAGTCTCACCTGGTAGAGGTCAAGCGCCCTAAAAGCGCTAGTTTCTCTGTAATAGATGCTGCTTACGCTTCTTAATTGTTGCTCAAAGGATCCTGGTAATATGTGCCACACCTTGTTCTAGGTTAGAGACGGTTTACCTGTGCACTTACTACAATAAAGAAGGCAATATATCAGCCAAAGTGAATGAATTTAGGGCTATAAGTATTAGCATTAATTTGTATGGCACTACAGTGCTCTGCAGTGGCGGTCGGTGAGGAAAACAGGGCAAAGGTGGGAGTGGGGTGGTAAAAAACATTTTGAAGATCTAAAAGCTAGAGAAGAGCATGTTAATGGGAATACCGTAAGTGAGAAGTGATAAAGGAGAAGTTGGGAGTGAGGGGTGGTTATCAGAGGTGAAGCACAGATCAGAGGTAGAGCTCAGAAAGTGCGAGGGAGTGTATTTTGTGATGAGATTCGAGTCAGGGGCAGATCTAGACAACTGCTTTAACCGGGGCGATTTTAGGGGGGGGTGGGGATTTAGGCCCCGCCCCCTTTCTGATTTCTAAGGCTGCCGGCGGCCGCACACAATGTGCAGGTTCGCTCGGCAGTGACAGTGTGCTGCCCCGCTGCTCTGATTGTGTTTAAAACACAATCAGAGCAGCCGGGCAGCACACTGTCACTGCTGAACGGACCTGCACAGTGTGCAGCTGTCAGCAGCAAGCCCCTGCTAGGGGGGCGATTGACACCCCCCGCCCGGAACCGCCACTGATTCGAGTTGTATGAAGGGGTGTTGCTGTTGAGGGCTTAGTTGGCGAAAATCGTTTGATTGTAATTTTGGAAGATATGGGGACATTGCAAAGTAGTATATATAAATGCTTCCTATTATATCTCAGTGTTGTTCACAGGCCTTGGAGAAGTTAATTTGAGTACTAAAGCCTGCGTAGAACAGTTTTCAGATGAGTGATCGTATTGATAAGTAGATCATAATACAATCATGTCTTCATGATCATGTCAAGATAGCATCTTGTTTTACAGCTTACATTTGATTCAGGGAAGAGGAACACAAAATTTGTTTGGAAAGTTGATTTAACTGATCAGCATGATCAATGCTTCCCATATTTTGTACTACAAGTACATGACAATTCTGTAATTTACTATAGCAGTATTTAAGGTTGAGGCAACAATTTATCCTGTTTAAACCAATAAACTCCTTTAATAATTTTGGCATAGTGCAGTAATCTCAGTACCAGTCACTAAGATTGTGCTAAATCTTTGCTTGTGTTTTTGAAAATGGCAATTCTTCTCTCTTATAAAACATTTTCAATAAACATAAGACAAGGAATTAAACTTTCTGAAAATGTTTGTGATGTATATCAACATTAGTATTTATTCATAGAGCTGTTTAATAGTTGTTTTCTTGGGCAGAATCAACACGTTATTCTGCATACCAAGATTAGACTGCTGGCTGGCACAAGGCTTACTAGGACTTGTATATCAATAACTGCTCCAGGGCAACAACTTTCCCTGTTACTGGCTTGGTTAAAAGTACACAGCTTGTTTAGGAATAGTAAGAGAGATTACATAAACTCATATCTAATTAATCCCACAGTCCTAATTGTCCCTCCATCCTCTGCAACCTTTTTTTTTTATATATATGGACTGATTATTATGTGTGCAACAATACTTAAGACCCCTACAATCCTCCCCCACTCCTCCGCAGTATGGGTTCCTGTTTGTAGGCGTTACTGTGTTTGTTTACGGACCATTTAAAAGGCACTAGAAAGGTGGTCTATCTGCTCTATATTATGATGCATAGAAGATTGTGGAGTGAAGACTGAATGAATTTTGAGAAGCTTGTTATGTCAAAACAACATAAGTAATGGAAGTTGTTCAAATGGCACAGTAGCTGCCTCCTGTGGCTGATGATATGACAAAAGTTAAGGCAGGGTTTTCATTACAATATTATTCTGAATAATCCATATATTCATTAGAGAGACTCTGTAGTTGTGCTCATTACAGAACACATGTAGGTACTGTACTATGCTTGTCTGTTTTATGTTAGTCCATTCTTCTATCAACCATGTTGATGAATGTCTTATGACTGTTGGTTCCCATCATGCAAATTAGACTTACGGTCAGGCTGTCACATTAATTTTATGAGCACTGTAGAGGAAGCTTCAATGAGGGTCAGGGTTTTGTAAGGTAGGATGCATCTGGATGTGTCTGAGTTACAAATAATAAAAACATGCTGACCCATGGCAGACCTAACCTTGGTTTCCTGAATACTCCAGTCCTGTGTGCTGTGGAAGCTAAGTAGATCCACAGATCCTTCTCAAACACAGAGATGGAGAAAAAGCAATACATTAAATAGTAAGTAACTTTTTGTTAGCATCCTGCAGCATTATAATGGGGATTGATAGCATTTCTTGGGCTAATTCTTATCTATCTTGTCACTAGTATTGTGCAGTCCTAACAGTTATTCAGTGAACCCCGTTGTAACGCTGAAAATTCACAGAGCAGCTCAGTGTCTAATGGTGAATTTATTAGTCTAGAGCAGAAAGCATGTATTAAAATGTAGAGTGTATACTTTGTTCTCTAAAGCACTTTTTGTGGTTAGTTTTAGACCCCAATGTGGGTGGATGTTTATCATTCTGTAATCATTATATATTTCTCTTTTAATGCATTGAGGACTGTTTCTTATATCTATAATTATCCCTGTTTCTAATATTTATCTGGCACATTAACCAACTTTCTTTATGGTTATTTTCTTCACCATTAAAAAGTAATTAAAAAATATTTCACATAGACACACAACATGTTGGACCACTGAATCATATCTATTTAAGAATTGTAACCTAAAAAAACATTTATTGTGTACATTCACATATGAACGGTAATTATGTGCCGTTATACCGTAATTCCATATATTTATTCGGTGTACAATGCATATTACTACATACATTCCTGGCATGTATATTTGTCTGTGTATTAGGGTAGCAAGTCAGTGTCATAGGCATATGAATACATTGTAACAATTCACATCTGAAAATGCAGACTAGATGTTCTACTGTAAATTTAATAACTAATCAAACTAAAAGAAAAAGCAATCAGGCCACGAGGCGAAAGGTCTAGGAAATCGGAAAGACATGTAACTATTTTGTTCTACAAATTATCATTTATTGGCCACACATTTTGGTTACAAAATACAATCATTTGCATTATCAATTTTACCATAGGGCTCTGCCTATAAAGATATGTATTTATATGCATACTTATGTATGTGCAGTGATAAACATACAGTACTACAAGTAGCATCAAGATAGAGATAGAAAAATCGCAGACTAAAACAGACAAATTTGGAAACTCATATATGCAGACAAACTTTTGTCCAGGAAATAGCAGAATGTATTTAATAGATTTTATTTGTTAATGTAAAATCTTCAATTTCACAGACTTTTGTACAGGCTATAATTTAGTATTTTTAGTTATTTCCACTAAAAAGTTGGCATCCTATATGTTTGTTGGATAGTGGTGGCAATAGAGCAGTTATCATATATTGGGGTGGTCATTTACGAAGCAGAAGACATCCGCTGCACAATGCAAAGCCATCATTGGATCCACAATGCGTCGCGATTGACATATCTGTGTCCAGATTACTGACGTGGCGTTTAAGGAGCAAGAGGATGGTGTTTGCGGAGGAGTTGGATGCAATGAAAATGTTCCTAGCACATTTTTCTTTGTTTAAGCCACAAAATAACTTCAGTTTTGCAAAAGCTCAGAGCTGAGTGGGTCTTGTCCTATACATTTATTCAATAAAAGGTTCCAAAGTGGTAAGAGTTTGATCTTCTCTGTGACGTTCTGCACAGTGCGTCTCTTACTACTGGAATCAGAAAAAGTCAGATTTTAACTTATAGATATTTTATACCTAATTTGCAACATTCTCTTACCAATGCATTTTCTTGGTGACACTGTATTTTCTACATAATTTATAAACCACATTATGATTTTCTGTGTAAGAGGAGCAGATTTTTATTATATAACTTTACACTACAGATGCTGTTTACACTGTAGATTCTTTATGATCATTTATGTTACAAACAGGATCATGCACATACTCTGAAACTGCCAAACGACATAAGTGGAAGGCAGTAGATTAAGTGTAGACTTTTGTTATTTTTCTTATTCTCTGACTATGATTATGGTTTTGACTTTCTGAATTTATGTATATTTATGTACGGAACATGTGCCCATTTTTCTGCATGACAATGTGTCTTCTCTCGCTGAAATGTGCCACGTTTCCTGATTGCTCAAGAATAACTAACATATGTTCTGCTTTAGGAGAAATCCGATGCCAGCTCTACGTCATTACAGCTGCGATCCCAAATTGAAGTAAGTACAATAACTAATTAATTTCACCACTCCCTCCCCATCTTCCATCTTTTTTATTATTGTATTATTTGTTGCATACTCTAAGTATTATTTCCCCCACTACTGAGAGAGATTTTTTTTTAATTCATATTTGTTTCTCTATTTAGGATTCTTTTGGATTTAACAGTGCAGTATCTACACCAGAGACTGAAAGAAAGTAAGTCACACATTTTGGTTACAAAATACAAAACAAATAGATGTTTTTATTTGTAATATTATGGAATAATAATGTTATATTTATACTTGATTCTAATTAAATTGCAGTAAATAGACTGGTTACCTGTCATGTGAAGATTTTCAAGAATTACAAAACTTACTAGTGGAGATCTGAATTATGCTTCTATTGACAGATCTGGTTGGCCAGTTTTGACATTTATCCATATGTGGCTAAAGTGTGCTTTCAACCCTCAAAAAATCTGATCAGATTTTTTTTGAGGCAGGACTGAAATTGTAGTTTGATCATCTGCCAAATCAGTTTACTCCTCAAGGCTCTGTTTACATTGTGGCTCTCTGGATCTCTTTTGCTTGTTCACAGTGTAGAGAACGTTAAACTCGAGCGCAGTAGAGAAGCTTCAAACAGTATTTTTGACGCATTGAAATTAGGTTTGCACTAAACTAAATGTAAGTAAGAGCGATTATCTCCGGGATCAATGATCCCTTATACATTTATATTTTAACATAGTAACATAGTTGATGAGGTTGAAAAAAAGACACCAGTCCATCAAGTTCAACCTATTTTGGATCTCCTGCGTTCCCTCTCTTATATTTGAAATTGATCCAGATGAAGCAACCGCCAATCTATTTCAATTGAGTAAAATCCCTCCTGACCCAATATTTCAGTCCTATTTCTCCCTGGAACCTTAATTATACTTCATTTCAATTAACAGTTGTAACCTTGTATACCCTTTTCTGCTAAAAATTTGTCTAACCCTTTCTTAAACAAATAAATTGAATCTGCCATCACAACCGTCCCTGGTAGTGTATTCCATTTTGCACTTGCTGTAAATAACCTCTTCCTTTCCTGGTTGTGAATCTTCCTGTCCTCTAACCTTGGTGTGTATCCGCCGTGTCCTGTGTATAGTACTGGGGCTATACAGTTCCCATGAAAGTTCTCTGTATTGACCCATAATGTATTTGTACATAGTAATCATATCCCTTCTTAGACGCTTCTTATCTAAAGTAAACATGCCTAAACTGGCTAACCTTTCCTCATAACTTAATGACTCCATACCCTTTATCAATTTTGTCGCCCTTCTCTGAACGCTTTCTAGTTCCAAAATGTCTTTTTTATTGATATTAAAAAAAAATTGTTGCAAAAACACTAAGGGCCTCATTTAGAGTCGTGATCAAAACCAGCTAAAGGGTGAAAATTTACACTTGAGCAAACCATTTTGTGATGCAATTGGTGCAAATGCATTTCTTCCATCCAGGGAAAATATTACCTGGTTTGCATGCAACAAACAAATAATGAGCACCTTTATTTCAAACCTGCAATTTAGAGCTGTGCTAGGACGTGCCCCTTCCCAACTCTAAGGGGTATATTTACTAAACTGCGGGTTTGAAAAAGTGGAGATGTTGCCTATAGCGAGCAATCAGATTCTACCTGTCATTTTGTAGAATGTGCTAAATAAATGATAACTAGAATCTGATTGGTTACTATAGGCAACATCTCCACTTTTTCAAACACACAGTTTAGTAAATATACCCCTAACTCTGTCCACCAATTTTAAATTTGTCCCCTCTTTCCTGCAGCACAACAAGGTTCAAAATTGCACCCTTTTAACTGAATTTGCTTCGAGCTCTAAGTCAGGCCCTAAGGCTCAGTCAGAAATGATTGAAGTGCAGTCTGCTGTGAAACAAGGAGTGCCTGATGCTCACAAGGCACAGTATGGCTGGTGTCACATGAGAGCTTTGGAATGGTTCATTTTTCTGACTGCATGCAGTGTCTCCATAGCTGAAGGCTCTGAATGACTATAATGTGTCTCAATGGGAGCTATTCTCCACTACTGTATTTTTGTAGATGGATCACTCCTGTGTTACACATGTTTAAGGCTGACTACACTTTAGGGTACATGTAAATGAGCCATGTGTTGAAATCATTCTGCAGCATGTTTACTTTGGAAACAGCAGGCATATATTCACAACTATGTGTTAAAATCACAATGAAACACTACTCCATGTGGCAGCCTGTATGTGTGTGTGTGTGTGTGTGTGTGTGTGTGTGTCAAATAAATGAAACAAAGCTAAAGCTTTATCTATATTAGGGATGTGCACCGGCGACTTTTGAGGTCTCGTGTTTTGTGTTTTGGATCCGGATTTTCGTTATTTTTGAGGTTCGGATTTGTCTCGCAAAACACTTGACGAAAGGTCTCGGTTCGGATTTAAGGTATTGGATTCGGATTTTTTTTGAAAAAAACATAAAAAGTTTAAAAATCAAGTTTTTGGGCTTATTTTCACTCCTAGGCTATTATTAACCTCAATAACATTCAATAACAAGCATTTCCACTAATTTACAGTGTATTGTGAACACCTCACAATATAGTTATTAGTCCAAAACGTTGCAACAAGGTATCTTTCTGGACTGCGTAGAGGAGTGGGTCACCACAATATATATTAAAAACCCTGAACTTTTATGATTCGCACCAATAATTGTACCTGGACTGCGTAGAGGAGTGGGTCACCACAATATCTTAAAAACCCTGAACTTTTATGATTCGCACCAATAATTGTACCTGGACTGCATAGAGGAGTGGGTCACCACAATATCTATTAAAAACCCTGAACTTTTATGATTCGCACCAATAAATGTACCTGGACTGCGTAGAGGAGTGGGTCACCACAATATATATTAAAAACCCTGAACTTTTATGAATCGCACCAATAAATGTACCTGGACTGCGTAGAGGAGTGGGTCACCACAATATATATTAAAAACCCTGAACTTTTATGATTCGCACCAATAAATGTACCTGGACTGCGTAGAGGAGTGGGTCACCACAATATCTATTAAAAACCCTGAACTTTTATGATTCGCACCAATAAATGTACCTGGACTGCGTAGAGGAGTGGGTCACCACAATATATATTAAAAACCCTGAACTTTTATGATTCGCACCAATAAATGTACCTGGACTGCGTAGAGGAGTGGGTCACCACAATATATATTAAAAACCCTGAACTTTTATGATTCGCACCAATAAATGTATCTGGACTGCGTAGAGGAGTGGGTCACCACAATATCTATTAAAAACCCTGAACTTTTATGATTCGCACCAATAAATGTACCTGGACTGCGTAGAGGAGTGGGTCACCACAATATATATTAAAAACCCTGAACTTTTATGATTCGCACCAATAAATGTACCTGGACTGCGTAGAGGAGTGGGTCACCACAATATATATTAAAAACCCTGAACTTTTATGATTCGCACCAATAAATGTATCTGGACTGCGTAGAGGAGTGGGCACTGGGCACCACAATAAAATATATAAAAAACCTTCAACAGATCTGCATTACACTACACATACGGCTGCTCCTCCATCCTCTCCATCATATACATGTTGGAGTTTTAGCGTGTGACAACCTCTTGTTTTTGATAATGTCAGTGCATTTGGAATATTTTTCAATTTGCCCCACACCACTGAATGTACTTTATCTATGATACGCAATACGCATCTATCTATCTTGACTGCGTAGTGTGGTGGCCCCGGTACACAATTTGGTACCGAGGCCACAATATAATTTAAAAACCCTCCACGTGTCGGAATTCCACCAAACAAGTATCTGGACTGCATAGTGGGGTGGCCCCGGTACCCAATTTGATACCGGGGCCACAATACCTCCTCCAAACATGCTCCAGACAATTCGTCATTGACAGACCCCAGACAGACAGGGTCGTAGTGTTATTGTTTGACTTTGTAAACCCAAAAAAATGTCCCTGTTGCACATAGTCGTGCAATGAAGACTGACTTTTTCATTTAAAGGCACGATCTTTAAAGTGTAGTGTTTGTAAGTCTAAGTCATATTATACTTTTGGTAAAATTGGTTTTTTTTGTTCCTCTTTATGGTAATTAATTAGTAATAGAATTAAAGTAGGAAATAGAATTAAATAGAATTAAAGTAGGAAATAGAGTGGTATAGAGTTGTAGTGTGGTATAGATAGAGTGGTCCACACAATATAATAATAAAACCCTCAACTGGTCTGAATTCCACCAAACAAGTATCTTGACTGCGTAGTGTGGTGGCCCCGGTACACAATTTGGTACCGAGGCCACAATATAATTTAAAAACCCTCCACGTGTCGGAATTCCACCAAACAAGTATCTGGACTGCATAGTGGGGTGGCCCCGGTACCCAATTTGATACCGGGGCCACAATACCTCCTCCAAACATGCTCCAGACAATTCGTCATTGACAGACCCCAGACAGACAGGGTCGTAGTGTTATTGTTTGACTTTGTAAACCCAAAAAAATGTCCCTGTTGCACATAGTCGTGCAATGAAGACTGACTTTTTCATTTAAAGGCACGATCTTTAAAGTGTCAGAAAGAGAGAGAAGACACAGGAGAGGAGAGTTGTAGCTGGGGACCTGGGGTGGAAGCTCCCAGGCTCCCCCAGCATTGCCTGGAAGTCTGAGCGTGGTGACTGAGCCAGGGCAAGGAATGTGTGCCCTGGATGAGGGGGAGAACTCCATGCCACTATAGTGAACCCAAGAGAGAGGGGGACACTGCACATGGAAGAGGCCCTGGAGTGAGGGCTGCTACAAGAGGCATGGTAGCTGTAGTGTCAGATCCTGAGGCTGAGAGTACACAGAGTGACGTGTCAGAGCACAGGAGACATTATCCCCGCAGAGGAGGGATGAGCTGCAGTTGAGAGGTCTGTTGTTGAAATAGGACATGCACACTTTAACAAACCAATCATTTCAGCGACAGGGCCTACCAAACAACTTTGACTGAAATGATTGGTTTGTTTGGGCCCCCACACCAAAAAAGCTATTCATCTCTCCCTGTACAGACTAAACAGGCTCTACTGAGGCAAGATGTCGTCCTCATCCTCAACCTCTGATTCCTCTCCCCCTACAGTGTGTACTTCCTCCTCATCACACATTATCAATTCGTCCCCGCTGGACTCCACAACCACAGGTCCCTCTGTAGTATCTGGAGGGCAGTGCTGTACTTCATTGAGGAATTGATTATTCATTTTTATAAACATCATTTTTTCAACGTTGTGAGGAAGCAACCTCCTTCACCGCTCACTGACCAGGTTCCCCGCTGCACTAAAAACTCTTTCCGAGTACACACTGGAGGGGGGACAACTCAGGTAAAATAGAGCCAGTTTGTACAGGGGCTTCCAAACTGCCTTTTTTTCCTGCCAGTAACAATATGGACTGTCTGACATGTCTACTTGGATGGTGTCAGCAAAGTAATCATCCACAATTTTTTCTATTGTCACAGCATCCAATGCAGCGAGAGTAGACATGTCTGCAATGGTTGGCAGGTCCTTCAGTCCGGACCAGATGTTATCAGCATCCCCGCCAGTGCCTCTTTTGGGAAAACTGAGCTTTTTCCTCGCAGCCATAGATGTGGAAGAAAATGAGGGTGGAGCTGTTGGCATGTCACGGTCCTCTTCAGAGGACAATCTCCTGACCAGCAGGTCTTTGCACCGCTGTAGATTTGTGTCCGCCGGAAACAGAGACACAACATACGCTTTAAACCGAGGATCGAGCACGGTGGCCAGAATGTATTCCTCTCACTTTAAAAGAGTGACCACCCTCGGATCCTGGCAAAGCGTACGAAGGGCTACATCCACAAGAGCTACATGCTTGCTGTAATCGCAATGGCTTACCAGCTCCTCCCTCACTTTCTCCAGCTGCTTCTGCAACAGCCTGATCAGGGGAATGACCTGACTCAAGCTGGCAGTGTCGGAACTGACTTCTCGTGTGGCAAGTTCAAATGGCTGCAGAACCTTGCACAACACGGAAATCAGTCTCCACTGCGCTTGACTCAGGCGCATCCCCACTCCTTTGCCTATGTCGTAGGTGGCTGTGTAGGCCTGAATGGCCTTTTGCTGCTCCTCCATCCTCTGCAGCATATAGAGGGTGGAGTTCCAGCGCGTCACAACCTCTTGTTTGAGGTGATGGCAGGGCAGGTTCAAGCTTTTTTGATGTGCCTCTAGTCTGCGGTAGGCACTGGCTGAATGCCGAAAGTGTCCAGCAATTTTGCGGGCCACCGCAAGCATCTCCTGCACACCCCTGTCACTCTTGAGGTAATGCTGCACCACCAAATTAATGGTGTGGGCAAAACATGGGACGTGCTGGAAATTGCCCATATTTAATGCCCGCACAATGTTACTGGCATTGTCTGACACCACAAATCCCCATGAGAGTCTAAGTGGGGTAAGCCACTGGGAGATAATTTCCCTCATTTTCTCTAATATGTTGTCAGCGTTGTGCCTCTTATTAAAGCCTGTAATGCACAATGTTGCCTGCCTTTGCATGAGCAGCCATTTTGTAGATGCTGCTACTGATGCAGCTGTTGCTGTTGCTGCGGAAGGGGATGCATCTACCCAGTGGGCTGTCACAGTCATATAGTCCTTCGTTTGCCCAGAACCACTTGTCCACATGTCCGTGGTTAAGTGGACAGTGGGTACAACCGCATTTTTAAGAGCACTGAGGACACTTGATCGTACTTCTCTGTACATTTTTGGTATCGCCTGCCTAGTGAAGTGGAATCTCGAGGGGATTTGGTACCGGGGACACAATACCTCCATCAACCCTCTAAATCCCACTCCACTGATGGCGGACACCGGGCGCACGTCTAACACCAACATTGCAGTTACAGCCGCAGTTATACGCTTTGCAATAGGGTGACTACTATCGTATTTGGTGGTCATGGCAAACGACTGTTGGACGGTCAATTGTTTGGTGAAAGACTTAGCGGTCTTACGACTTCCCCTCTGGGAAGATGACCGACTAACAGCAGCAACAGCAGCAGTGGCAGTAGTAGGCGTACCGCTGCAGGATTCCTCGGATGAATCCCGTATTGAGGAGGACTCAGTCTGGCTGCTGACTTGGGCTGCAGGACTGAATCTGATGGAGATTGTGGAGGAAGTTGACGAGGAGGGTGTTGCTGGTGTGTATCCAACTGGACCACGGGATTTAGGTGTCCCTGTACCGATGAGGGTCCTAGCCCCAGTTCCTGAACTAACCACTGAACTATGAAGGTTATTCAGGTGACGTATAAGGGAGGATGTTCCTAGGTGGGCAAGATCCTTACCCCTGCTTATTTGAGCTTTACATAAGCTACATATTGCCATACATTGGTTGTCTGGATTTGGATAAAAATAACTCCAGACCGAAGAGGTGCATTTTTTGGTCTTCTGACCAGGCATGACGATGGGCTTTTTCATCCCATGGACATCAGCTGTTTCCCCCCCTGGTGCCTCATTTACAATAACCACATCACCATCCTCATCATCAAGTTCCTCCACAGCGCCAGCTACATCATCAATAGCCTCCTCCCGAGCCACCTCTTCCCGTACAGTGATGGGAAGGTCAGGCTTGACAACCACCAACACCCTTGGACTCGCCTTGGGGATTTGTGATAATTTCTCTTTAGAAGGCAGAGTTGTTTGCTGTTTTGTTGCTGACAGCATAACTCTCTTCAATTTTTTGTAGGGGGGGGGAGGAGGAGGAGGGCTAAGATCCGTGGGTGAAGCTGAACCACTAGTCATGAACACGGGCCAGGGCCTAAGCCGTTCCTTGCCACTCCGTGTCGTAAATGGCATATTGGCAACTTTACGTTTCTCCTCAGATGATTTTAAGTTTCTCTTTTTGCTACTTTTTCTTAACTTGGGCTTTTTGGATTTTACATGCCCGGTACTACGAGATTGGGCATCGGGCTTGGAAGACGACGTTGATGGCATTTCATCGTCTATGTCATGACTAGTGGCAGCAGCTTCAGCATTAGGAGGAAGTGGGTCTTGATCTTTCCCTACTTTATCCTCCAAATTTTTGGTCTCCATTATATGTAGCACAAGATACTGCAGAATGTGTGAACTTGGTAATATTGCAGTACCAATGGACTTATACTGCTGGATTGGTTTTGCAAATTTGGTTATAATTATTATATATTTTTTTTTTTTTTAATTTTTTTTTTTTTTTTACTTTTTTTTTATTTTTAAAAAACTTGGGAATAGTGGGGAAATAACTATGCCCTTAGAAGCACAGAGCACAGGACACAGCACCACTGGACTGAACAGGACACGGCACAGGACCCAGCAGCACTACGGAACTCAGCAGGACAGAGCACAGGACACAGCACCACTGGACTGATACTGCAGAATGTGTGAACTTGGTAATATTGCAGTACCAATGGACTTATAATGCTGGATTGGTTTTGCAAATTTGGTTATAATTATTATATTTTTTTTTTTTTTTAATTTTTTTTTTTTTTTTACTTTTTTTTTATTTTTAAAAAACTTGGGAATAGTGGGGAAATAACTATGCCCTTAGAAGCACAGAGCACAGGACACAGCACCACTGGACTGAACAGGACATGGCACAGGACCCAGCAGCACTACGGAACTCAGCAGGACAGAGCACAGGACACAGCACCACTGGACTGATACTGCAGAATGTGTAAACTTTGTAATATTGCAGTACCACTGGACTTTTACTGCTGAATGTGTGAACTTGGTAATATTGCAGTACCAATGGGCTTATACTGCAGGATTGGTTGTGAAAATTTTGTGGTAATTAAAAAATATTAAAGTAGTTTTTGGTATTTTTTAAAAAAACTTTTTTTTATTTTTTTAAACACAGGGGAATATTGGGGAAATAACTATGCCCTTAGAAGCACAGAGCACAGGACACAGCACCACTGGACTGAACAGGACACAGCACAGGACCCAGCAGCACCACTGACCTCAGAAGGACAGAGCACAGCACACAGCACCACTGGACTGATACTGCAGAACACAGCACAGCACAGCACAGCACAGCACAGCACAGCACAGCACAGCACTAAACAGCACAGCACAGCACAGCACTAAACAGCACAGAACTAAACAGCACAGAACTAAACAGCACAGAACTAAACAGCACAGAGGACCACCTAACACACCCTCCCTCTACCCTGATCAATGCCCGAGTGAAGATGGCGGCGACTAGCGGGGAATTTATAGGATCCGAGTATCGCGAGATCCGACAACGGGATTATGAGTCAGAGCCTCAGTTTCACTTTTGAATTTGGCGCCAATACCCGGATCTGTCTCGGATCTGACTCGGATCCGCAACGTTCGGGTGGGCTCGGATTTCAGAAATCCGAGTGCGCTCATCCCTAATCTATATTCATTGTAAAATAATAACATAAGTATTCTCCCCCCTCTATTTTAATGGTAGAAACAGATTTAGTTGTAATAACAGCTGCTACTCTGTTTGGATAAGTCTCTGCCCTCTACCAACATTGCACACCCATCAGGTTGTATGGGGAAAATTGGTAGACTGCAGTTTCTAAATGATCGCACAGATTCATAAGCGGATTAGGGTCTGGGCTTTGCTTGTCTCCAGTACTATGTTATTTCATAGTTGCCTACTCTCCCGGAATGTCCAGGAGGCTCCCAAATTTTCAGGAGTTCACCCGGACTCCCGAGAAAGCAGGCAAACCTCTCGGATCTAACTATCTCCGTTGGTGAAGTGGGTAAGGGCGGGGCTAAACGTGTCATCGTGACCCCGCCGCCTGTTGCGATTGGTCGAAATTGTCAAAGATTGACAGGGTCGGGCCTAACAACGTAATTCTCGTGGCTGCGTCCCCTCGACAGACCCCCTCCCGGACAGCTTCTTTGAAAAGTTGCAAGTATGTAGTATTTGTATTGCAAACACTGCAATGTATCTTTTGCTGTATGTTTTGGACTGCAAAAACTGCTGTGATATAAATCTGACTGCACCAGGTTCTCCTCTAAAATTTGTTTATATCTTGTTCCATCTATTTTTCCCAGTCTCTGAAGCAGAGAAACATCACTTTACATGCCATTATGCGTCATAGTAGTTCTAGTGTATTTGGGATGATGCACAGTGTTTTGGATTACACCAAACATAGCACCTAGCATTGGGGTGAAACAGTTTCATGTTGGACTCCTCAGACCACATAATCTTTCTAATATTTGGTATATGTGGGTTTCCCATAGGTTTTTCATGTGAGTTTTCTGCAGCAATAGTTTTCTTATTCTCAGCCTCACAATACAGTGCAGATTTATGAAGTACCTGGTTATTGTTGTGACAAGGAGAGTTTCTCTCATCTCTGCTAGGGATGACTGTAACTCTATCAGTGTTGCCCTTTTCCCATGAATGCTCAGTTTTGAAGGGTGGCCTGTTCCAGAGAAATTCGCAATTGTGCTATATTTTCTCCATCTTTGTAAGATGGATTTCTTAGTACTACAGGGAATATTAAAAGTCTAAATTTTTCTTATATCCTTTCCCTGATTTTCAATACCCTTTTCTTGGAGAAATTTGCCCATAATCTTGTATATCAAGGACAATGCCTCTCAGGCACCTTTTTCAAGGGCTTTTGGTAGTCATTAGGCATTTTCCTTGATATACACAAATATGGGCAGATTTTTCCACATATATGGATATAGAACCCTATTCACATCAATAAAATAAACACTTGTTACTTCCCCATCAATGTCACTGGCTCCTAGTGAATTAATAGAGTGCATTAACAACATTTCTTGTGTATACATGATGGGTGAACTTTATGAAAGACCATACATGTTCTAACCTCACTAGAACATTCCTTTGTAATTAAGGAAATTTGAAGAAAAAAAAACAAGATTGCAACACTCGGAAGCAATATATGTAATGTCCTATCCAAAATAAGGTTCGGTTGTTTAATGAACTTTTTAATTATTGTTCTCCGGGTTCCACAAAAACATTTACAAACAGTATTTACTCTAATATTTTTATTAAATGAGAATTCCAGTAAGTATATACTTAAACATGTTTGACTTGTCACGCTCCAGATATTTTTTTTAAAGGATATTACTTAGAATACAGCAGTCCCAAGTAATCTGTAATCTTCATGGAATGCAAAGTGGAATGTTAAAAAGTATTACTGTAGTTATTAGATTGTCATCTGCAAATTCATTTTTCAAGTCTCTTTAGTTAGAATTATCGACAAGTAGGTAAGTACAGGATTGAAAAACAAAGCAGCAGAAATGTCCATTTAACATAGCACAATTGTTACATATGGAACAAATAAACTGGTTAATGAATAGATGAGTGTTTATGTTGAAGGTACTGAGGGGAAAGGTAACATGTCTCGTCAGTTGCTATTTACCTAAACAGTTGTAAGTTGTTTTTGGTTTTTAAGTGTGTATGGGGTTATGGATGAAAGGTGTGAAGGGAGAGGGAGTCATTATGTGGATAATGGGTCTATCCATGTATTTGTTAAGTCACTTAAGTGACTTATTGAGGAGCAAAACCTCAGGGTCTGCTGGCAACTGGATTTCTATAATTTGTCAGATTGGACCGATGACAGTCTAACAACTGGATAATTATTTTTAAAACTGAAATCTCACCTTCTTCAAACATTTTACTGACCCTCTTCTTTCCTAGCCAGAGCCCTGGGAAAAATGGCTGCATTGAGCAGCCTCTGCAATACAGAACCAGAAAATTGGCCACTGGCAATGGGTGGGGGAAGGGTTGTTAATGCCTTTGTTTGTATGTTACGTTGTATTCTTTAAGCAGAGAAGAGGTGAATTCAACAATGAAGGAGCAGTTTGGTAGGTAGGATGAGAGCCAAGATACGATTGTGTTCTAATGGCAAGATATTCTAATATAATTTATGGATGAGAAATGAGTCGATCGTATCAAATGCAGCAAAGGTCAAGGAGAATTAGAAGCAGATAGTGGCTCTTAGATTAAGCAGTGATAAAATCATTGACTACCTTAGTTATTGCAGCATCTGTGGAGTGTTGGGAATGAAAGTCTGAAGAGGGTCAAATAGGTTGTGTGAGGAAAGGAAGGATGTAAGGCTTCGAGGGGCATGGGAGTTGAGAGTTGGGTGGTTATCAGAATTTGGGTCTGAATTTCTTTTTTTTTTCTTCAGAATACTAATAATTACCATATGCTTGAATAATGGTGGGAAGGGAAAAATTATAGATGTTAGTTAAGGATAGGATGGGGAAAATAGACAGTGAGGACTATGGTTTATTAAGGTTAGGGTTGAGTAAAGAAGTTAAAATCATCCAAGATGATTGTGGGGATGCCAGTTAAAGGATAGGAAATGAGAGAACCAGACTGAGAAATTTTCAAGGAATTGCTGGTATGATCCAAGGGGGCTATTAGTTCACTGCAACACTCAGAGAGAAGTTGAAAATGTTGGTGGTACATACTTCAAACATGACAGAATAGGTGGGAACTTGAATGTTGAATGGGGGGGAAAGAAGGAGTCCAACCCCTCCTCCTTGTATGCTTCCAGAGCTGGCGGTGTAGGTGAATCCACCATGTGATGAGACAGTGTCTGTTTGTTTGAGCCATGTTTCTGTTCTTGTCAGAAGGTTGAGGTTGTTTGAGGTAGAGGTCATCAATGATGGTAATTTTGTTACAGATAGAGCAAGAATTTCATAGAGCATATTTAAAGGATCTTGAAAGTGACAGGAGATAGGTGAGATGTGCTGCTTTTCTATAGTGTGCAGAATAAATATGCATTGTATGGGAGACATGGTGGGAACCAGGATTTTCTGATGTATCAACGGGTGCTAGAAGCAGATAGATTAAACAGTAGACAAGATGATTGTAAGATTTACAAGGTCTTATTTTGTGCTGACAGGTTGAGGATAGTGCAGACAAGGAATGAAGAAAGAAGTTCATAAGAGTGAAAGGAGTGGAGCAGTGAGGTGGTAATATAGATGATGGGGTGTGATGGAGAGTGAAGGATGCTCTGAGTGTAAAGTTCATACCATAGAGGGAAAGTAAGAAAGACAGTTTGTTAAACTTTGTATATTTCATAGGAGCTTGAGGATGAGTGGCAAGGGACTCAGGCAAATAAAAGAAAGTAGAAAAAAATAAAATCAGCAAGTTACTTTGTCCAAGGCACTGAGATGATGATACTTCTTCTGAGTTGTTGCTTGTGGTCCTCAGATGTTCTAAGAGAGGGTTCACATGCTTGTTCCCGGCTTATTCTACTGTTTTGTGTAACACTGATCCACTATCACCTTTTGTAGGAAAAGAGATCACAAATTCATCCATCCATAGCAAATACACCCACTTGACTGATTTGTAAGGTACAGTGTTGCTTACTTAAAATAGAAGGCCAATTTGAGCAAATTGGTCAACAGAGATCTAGGGCCGGCCTGACTAAACAATTGGTAACTTTACACCTTAGAAAAACCATGTTGCATTTGAGGGGGAGTTAAATTTAAAATGTGGGGACAGATCTAGTTTTAGTTATGATAGGTTGTGATTAGTTGTGATAGGGTATGTCCTAGATCAACTTTAAATTTCATTGTAAAAATAAAGCTATCAAGTATTTGTGTGCTACATTAAAAACAGCCAGTATTTAACTTGTGTGCAAAATAATAAACTACTTTGCACCTCATTGTAACATGGTTTGTCCAGGAGAAGATCTACTCATTTTTTGCCTTACTTTGCTTAATGACTCAGGCCCGTAGAGTTGATAACTATCAAGATAGATTGTAGTCATAAAATTTACATCACTGTTCACGGGCCAGAGAGAAAATGGCAAGATATACAAAAGACATACATGAAAATTAATATTATCCAATATTCTAAGGGGGAGATTCAATTGGCGGAGATGTGGCTGCGGGCACCACGCCACGCACATTGTCGGCAATTACAGTAGAAATCTCTTATAGAGGTGCGAGGAAAAATGAGCGGAGATTTCTGTCAAATCTCCGCCGTGAAGTGTCTCGTGGACGTTTTAAAGTCACTTTGTAATTAATTAAATTTCCCCCTAAATATTCTGTCTCCTTGTAATCTTTGAAATTTTTACTACAGTAGAAGACACAACTAGTCACTTTTCTATTGTCTGATCTTGTGTTGATTTATACTTTTGTTTCTCTTGCCCCTTATTTGTTTTTTGTTTTATTTGTATTTTGTTGATTGTATGGTGACTTGTAAAGAATCTGTGATGATGATGATTGAGAATGCTCAGATATGTGAGTTACAGACTGTGAAATGAATCAGGTTGTACAGTTCAGCTATAATTCTTAACCAAGGCAAACTTCCTCCTTGGTTGACCAAGCCAAGAGCAGTTGGCCAAGTTAAGGCTTTTATTTGTTATTCAACTTCTGTCTTGGAGAATTGTCATTTCAAGGTGGATCAAGATATGGAATGCAGAACTGAAAATCTTTTTTTATTTTTGTCCTACCCATTCGATTTGCATTGGATCATGTTTAACTCTTCAAGCCACTAAAACACATTCTCTCCCTGTCTGCAACTGTGAGAAACTGTAAAAGCCTCTCAAAGAATGTCTCTGTGTTTGGGAAAATGTCTTAGAAAACCATTAAAGGATCTCTAAGTATAACATGCTTTTTAAATTGATTTACTTAATTGAGTTACTAGTAACATTCATGAAAATATACAGGTTTTAGGAACTGATCAGATTTAAAGATATTTAATGCATTTTTGTTTCTTCATTTAATTAGATAACAGTAATTTTTTCTCTTTAACTTTTTATTTCAAGACGCAAAGCAAGTACAAATGTAGAGGTACAACGGTTCATAACAATTTCTCAGGGATTTTCTATAAACAGCATGGTGTAGTCATCTACCAGTAACCATTTTTAAAATAACTCAAATAGGTATAGTGGAACTAGTAGAAGGGTGCACAAACAGTTATATGCCTCCCTTTTATCTAAGATACCAACAAGGCCATTATCTCCATAGTTGCTATAAACCATAATTTATTTGTCAGAGCCTGAAGGGGAGAAAGTTTTTTTGCCTTGTTCCAGTGTTTCCCAATTACTCACTTTGCTGCATTCAGGAGATAGAAATCTAGCTTATCCGAATGCTTGTTTGTAGGCATAACAGAAATGACAAGGGATCGAATTGGATATCCCGCTTCAGCAGACTTCCTAATAAGCTCTTGGCCAGAAATGGTTGGTCAATCCAGAATTTTCTGGACTTTTTCGTCTGTCATGAGACGCAATATGTATTAAACTGCCCTTCAAGACAGCTTTGTGCATCATAGCGCCATAGAGCTAATGTCATGAGATTTTTTTAAGGTCAAATATTTCTCTAGAGCCTTGGACAAAGAAAGCAAATTTTTGTATTCAATAATATGGATAAGTTCAGGCGGCAGGAGCATGAGGGGACAAAGATCTAGATACCCTTTAGGGCTATTGATATTGGGGCATTGCCCAACCATGTTACTGTTTAGATATATGTATTTAGGATATTTTGTGCTAGGGCCTGGCTAGATACAGTTTTATATTCTCTCATTTTAGGATTAATGAGCCTTTAAAGGAGGTGTTAACTTCTTTAAATTTTTTAAATATACATATATCTCCGAATTGTTAAATGATAAAAGAAATGTAAATAAGAATGTTTGCGATTGTTACCTATTGACTTACACACACACAAAGGTGTGAAAAAACAAAGCATGTTAAAAATGCGTTTGCTAGAGCATATTGATTAAGGTTGGGTCCACATACGGGAGTTTCGGGCGATTATCAGGCCAATCACACGATAAACGACTATTCTATCAGATATCGCATTAGTGTGTATTCTTCAACGATGAACGTTTATCATTCCAAAGCACATCATATTGTTTCATTTGATTTTTAAACTGGACTAAAAATCTCGTTCAATGATGGAATGATGTCATTCCAATTCTACATTGTGTATGCACTCACGACCTGCAGTGTCCATAGATCTCTATGGAGTGTGCAGAGTCCTGATCTTTTCAGCCAATGGTTATGACAGATAAAGAGCACAGATCTGAAGATAAACCTGTAAAAGGTGTTTAGTGTGTACCCATGAATCAACATGCTGATGGTGACTTTTTTTCTTTTTCCAGTCAGTAAAGTCGTTAACAATATCACATCAGGAGAAATTTTCTTTGGTGTATACCCAGCCTAACATGTCTCAAGGCTTTCCTGCAGCTCTGCTTCAGCGTTGGGTACAAATAGCGTGAGGATAGTGGCACATACTTCTTTGTGACATACATCCTGATGAAACATATTTCCTCCAAGACACAGGATTTGGAATTGTGGGTATCAGCAAGTGGTAGTTTTTTTTGTTTCTGCTCTCATTGTGAGAGCATTCATCCAATGATGCCTCGGCAAAGGGCACTTCATTCTCATCTTAATGGAATCACGGAAGTGCCCACAAACATTTTGTGGGTATGGTGGATTAGTGGTTAGCACTTCTGCCTCACAACGCTGGGGTCATGAGTTCAATTCCCGACCATGGCCTTATCTGTGTGGAGTTTGTATGTTCTCCCTTTGTTTGCGTGGGTTTTCTCCGGGTGCTCTGGTTTCCTCCCACACTCCCAAAAAACATACCAGTAGGTTAATTGGCTGCTATCAAAATTGACCCTAGTCTCTCTCTCTGTGTCTGTCTGTCTCTGTCTGTGTGTATGGTAGGGAATTTAGACTGTAAGCTCCAATGGAGCAGGGACTGATGTGAATGATTTCTCTGTACAGCACTGCGGAATCAGTGGCGCTATATAAATAAATGGTGGTGATGATGATGATGTGATTGTACCTGGATGACTATTGCAAGAAGTCTTTATCTATTATACCTGCAGAGGAAAAAGCTGCTGTTCACCTTAAGATTATTTATTAGTATAACCTATATATCCCATCATATTATACATTTGTATTACATATTTTATAATAAACCTCCTAAAAACGAGGTGTGAAGCCAATAGGGTGTCCCATGACCTGTATAAAAGTACCCCACCATAAGAAGTGCTTTTGTACAGGTCCTGGGACACCTGATTGACTTCTTTTCCTGGAAGGGTTCTTCATTCCTCATAATAGGTGTTGGGGGATAGTGCAGAGCCGTATAACACTATATCCTGTATGCCCACACCTGGGGAAAGTGACTGCTACCAGAACAAGGACTTATGTGCCGACTTCATTTTTAAGGAAGCTGGTTAAAGAATTTAGGAACCTTAATATATCTAGATTTATAGATGTCACACTTTACCTGAAAACACTCTAACAATCAATGTCCGTAAAAAGTGCTGATTAAAAATGCCACTATACAAAACCTACATTGTGACATTTCCCTCTTTCCGTTCTGAACCTTCCTGCATGATTCCTAACTTGATAGTAGATGAGTGTGATTGCCCAGATGGAAGCAGGTAAAAGGAGCACTGACATGATTCCTTTTGGCCTCCTCTTATCACACTTTGACACTTAGCACCCTCAGCTGTGTAGACAGTGTGCTGAGAATGTAAATATGTATGTGACCTTCTCTGCAGGACTGTTATTAGGGTGTAGTTAAATGATTTGTAAATTAGACTTTCAGCTCTGTGGGACATGGACCTCTGATAGTGTGCTTGTAATAACAGTTTATTGCAACATTGTGTTCTTTCATAAAGTGCTGGACTGATTTTCCATTCTGTAATCAGCACAAATGCTCCTGGGAATCCGTTTTTAGGTTGTACGTGTGGTTATAGCAATAATAGACCTGGAATTTGCATTTCAAAAATAATCGACCAATAGGCAATGCTCCAGCAAGTCTCAAACAGCCCTTTTCGGCAAAAGTCATGGAAAAATGAGATTGAGCTTGACAAAACGTACATGCAAACTTTTGTATGTTGCTTGGCGTTCCGTTAAATGTTAATGATACTGCATGGAAAAGAGTTTGATATGGTGGTTAACCAGTACTTGCACTTGCAGCTGGGAGGGGGGTGTTGATGGAGTGACTAGATGTGAACACAAGTAAATGAGCAGTGACCCCCATCCCCCAAAAGAAAAGTTGTGTTTTGGCACACTTAACCTCTAGAAAGGTATACTACTACTACTACATTGTGATTTAACTTTATTTAACCAGATGGTGCGCAGAAGATTGGAAGATTGGAAGATTGGAAGTGCCATGCCAAATTGCAGTTGCAGCTCTGCAACACTTTAAAGATGTTTCCAAATATATTCAATGGATCTTCTTGTTTCCATCTGCCTCACACAGAGTGAGGTTAATAGTTTTTCTTAGTCAGGAATTACTTTGTTTCAGGAAATCCAGGTCAATTCCTGTCTAAAAGCTTACCTTGTTGCATCCTGACTTCCATCCTGTTTTGCAATTGTCAAGTGGATATAATATATATATATCTGTTTTAAACTTCACTGAAGATTGTAATCTCTTGTGCCACTACAAAGTGCCTCTTTCAAGCCGTGTGATGATCTTAGTCTATGAAACAAATTAAAAAAATCTGTAACCTAGCTCATAATGAATTTACTTCAGCATAGGATATTGCAAACGAAGGTATTATAATCATGTTATTGTGCACCTATGTGTATTTCATGTAAAATAAAAATGAAAAAAAAGAAATACTACTACATCAATGACAAATCTGCAGCGTTAAACTTCCTGTTTTTAAAGTGGAAAATGTACTAAAAGAATATGCTGCTGTGATGGATTGCTTTAAAGCAGGGGTGTCCAACCTTTTAGCTTCCCTGGGCCACATTGGAAGGCGACAAGTTGTTTTGGGCCGCACATAAAACACAACTAGTACCAATGATAGCTGATCATCCATAGAAAACATTGCTAATGCTCCTTGTTGTTGCTCTGTGCTTCAATGACATGCTAATGGCTGCTGCCAAACATCAAGTGATATTGTTACAACATTTTGTGAAGGGCTTCAATACAGCAGTCATTAAGTCAGGAAGATAAGGTCCGTGATGCTCCAGGACCAGGTGAGTTTATGCACTGGTCAGCGTCCCTTGAAATAATAAAAAAAAACAAAAAAAACCCCCTTACCTTACCTTTTAATCGGCTTGTTCTCTGATCCTCTTCTCTTGTTTTTTCCGTTTCACTGCTGCTGAAAGTTCGCGCGGGTGACTCCTATGTGCTGTGCTCCGCAATGTATGTCGGACGTGATGACGTCACGCCCGACATTCACTGCGAGCGCCGCACGGAGGAGGAGACCAGGGAGGGACCGTGTGACCACAAGGTAAGTATTTTCTTATCTTTTTCTTTTTTTGCAGGTTTTTTTTTTTTCATTAACAGCGCTGCCCCCTTGCCACAACCAAAACTCCTGCTGGGCCACATTTACAGGCATGCTGGGCCGCATGCGGTCCGCGGGCCACGGGTTGGACAACCCTGCTCTAAAGTATTGCTTGTCTTAGGATAGTTAGTGAAGTCTTTAAATTTACAAATGTAAAGTTAAAGTAAAATTTATATTAAATCATCATCATCATCATCACCATTTATTTATATAGCGCAACTGATTCTGCAGCGCTGTACAGAGAACTCATTCACATCAGTCCCTGCCCCCATTGGAGCCTACAGTCTAAATTCCCTAACATACACACACAGACAGACTAGGGTCAATTTTGATACCAGCCAATTAACCTACCAGTATGTTTTTGGAGTGTGGGAGGAAACCGGAGCACCCGGAGGAAACCCACGCAAACACGGGGAAAACATACAAACTCCACACAGTTAAATCATAACCAATTCTTTATATTTTTGCAGTGTAAAATGGGTGGACCATGTGTTTGGTAACAAATTATTGCTCTGTAAAGCTATAAGTTTCAAGATACTGTTCTTTGGTGTTAATGGCCAATATTTATTTTATTTTATATGGACCGAGCTAGCGGTAGGCTAATATTCAGAGAAAAGTTAAATGTAACTTTTACAAAAACCAAACAAACGATGTTTAAGGAAAACTTACTTTACATCTATATAAGCTTGGTGGCATGAAAAATGTAATGGAAATGTAAGTGAATGGAATTTGCTAGTTTTACAATGAAGGCAGCAGGAGAAGTTGCAGTATGGCATACCACTGTATACACATCCATGTTGATATATATATATATATATATATTGCTAAATTCAGAAATGAATGTATTTATGTATTTTTTCGAATTGGCTCTAGTTATTGAGATAATGGACACCCTCAATTAGTAGGGAACTTAACCATAACGCGTGCATATGGGAATTTACCAGAACATTCTAGAAGGTGAGACATGCGAATATAAGTGATCGGTCACCCAACCAGCAATCAGTTGACAGTTATCAGTTGAATGGTTCGCGTTGTGTTTTTCTTGTTTCTTGTCCGTGTAATATATTTGTATACATGTAATTACTGCAAATAAGTCAAGTTGTATACGAAGTGGTGAGTGAACATCATTAGCAAGTCAATGGTTGACAGGGAAAAAATCATTCTCCCATCATTTCATATCAAGCTCGGGTTAATAAAACTATCTGTTAAGGCCTTGGACAAAGATGGTGATTGCTTCAAATACATTTGTAGATCATTCTCTGGACTAAGTATGGAAAAACTAAAAGCTGAAATTTTTTATGGCCCTCAAATTCGTAGACTTTTCAAGGATTCTAATTTCACAAAATTTATAAATGGTCTTGAAGCGTCTGCCTGATGCAGTTTTGTCTCAGCTGTCTAGAATTTCTTTGGCAGACCATTATGAAGAACTGGTGCAAAACATGCTCATAAACTTTAATAATGAGGTTACTAATATGAGCATAAAGGTACATTATCTCCATAGCCACTTACACAGATTTCTGGAAAATCTTAGTGATTTTAGTGAGGAATAAGGGGAGAGGTTTCATCAAGATATAAAGGTAATGAGGAAAGGTATCAAGGCAAATGGGAAAGACACATCATGGCAAATTATTGCTGGACCCTCCATCGTGATTGCCTTGTTGACACACACAAAAGAAAATTGTACAAACCATGCATTAATTCTAATTATCCAAATCAGCTTACTGTGTCTATCTCCTATTATACCAAATAAAATTCCATTATGTATTTGTAAATAGGCTCTGCGTGACCATATTGTTCAATGGGGTACCAATTATCTCAAAATTGGAGCCAATCTAACAAAACCAAGGTTACATTCATAATCAACAGAACAAAGTTACCCCAAAATCACTCTATAAAATGGGTGTTGGTGTATTGTAATTATATATATATATATATATATATAGGTTATAAAATACCTGTTTTTGTGGTGGTCGAGACGGATGGGATTTCCTTCCCTTACCTTGTCCTCCAGACACGAGTCAGGTTCCCCTCTGTTCGGACATCCGGTGGTCAGGAGATAAATACTTCAATGAAAGGGACAAGGATTGGTCAAACAACTTGGGTTTATTAAGAATACGGTAAGGATAATTTTGGTAAGCCACCGCGCCACTAACCCCTTCAGCTCAATGGTAATGACAAAATAATCGTTTGATCAGCATAGAGCACAATAGCATTTAACATATAATATACACCTGGTTAGTATAAGGCACAATAGCGATAACATCTTCAATATCAATAAATCAATTTTTAAGTAAATCACTTAACATTAACATTCATCTAAAACATTTGGTGCACCAATATTATCCCTGGTAACGTTACCATATTTTACACTCAGTCCTGGGTTAAACGGTGCACAGGAATTTTGTAGTGTTTAAATATCCTGCAGAGGTTTCCAGAAGGGTTAATAATCCCGATTAAGTCTCTGTACTTTCTCTCTAAAAGGTAGATGTTAAACTGTAGGCAGTGTTAAAGATTATAACAAAACAGGACTGTTGCTCAATTTAGTCACAAGATGGCGTTGTTCTCTCATCACTCTTCCCTCTGACGCTGGGGTGTGTGCAGTACACTGCAGGCTAGGATTTTACCTTGAAAAGGTTCTGCAGTTCGTGTAGACTGTGTTGGACGCCCCACTGTGTGTCCCCAGCCGTTCTCCAGCCGTGTGTGCTGGCAATGTCACCAGTTCCAGCAGCAGATCAATCTCTCATGTCAGCTTCCCCTTTCTTGTTGCTATATCACACACTCCTCCTTCCTGCACATCCTCCTGGGTACGTCCTTTCAGTTCAACTGTCAACTGTCATTCCCACTGTGTCTTCCTCAGCCTCTAGTAACCCCTTGTAGCCCTGCATTTTAAAAGCGTTTATGCACTTCCTCTGTGCTGTTCAACAGGGTTTTGGGGCACCACATTTTGTCACGTGTTTTCTCTGCAAGATGACATTTTTAGGTAGAACTTGTCCCTATTTTGTCTGTGGGACACATAATTAAATAGTGAAAGACTGCAATTTCCCTGACCACACAGACTTTTAAGTTTGTAATCTTTGGATTTAAAATATACATTTGTTAATCCTATGATTTGGAAAATATATTTTACAACCTTATGTTGACATGCAGTATTTTTTAGTTTGTAGCAAAACAATTCTTTTTTCCCCCTTCCCTCAAAGCTACTTTTAATATTTACTTAGTTTAACAAGCTTAATTTTCATTAGTGCAAAATTAAAATTGCACACAGTGGAGACAGCCATGTTCTTGGCTGAAAAAGGATTGATGTGAATACAAACTCAATTTTTCTAGGACCTAGTGACATCGCTACATCATTAGCATGTCATGCCCCAGTGTTGTCACTGGTTCCTGAATTAATAGATGGCTTCTGCCCCCACTCCCTGTATGTGTGGACAGTGGGGGCAGTGTAACTTTTGTAAAGAAAAAGCCAGTTACCCTGTGAAAATATTTTTCCAATACACTTAGTTAGAAAAGCATTAAATGTTTAATTTGTTAAGTGAATTTATGAAAACAACCCTACAGAATTATCTCTGCATTTCATGGCAGCTGAACATTCCTGTAAAAGAGGTGCCATGCTATTTGCAACAGATGTATATTGGGAGTATTTTTCAGTTGCTGAGAGGGAGGAGTGTCACGAATCTGCTGTAATTTGCCTTATTTCTGGTTCCAAATTGGATTATTTAGAGTGACAGATCATACACTGCAGCTGTGTTTGGGTCACTGAATTCTTCTTTTATTTGGCAAAGAACACTGGCATTTTTGTATTTAACAACTTAGCAGCTCTAAGGTCTTGAATGTTTCCACATTTGTGATAGTGCTGGGGCTTTATTATTGTTGTTTATTCACAGAAATGTCTACTGATTAATCAAAGAGGACATTTAGGCAAACTACATTCATGGTCCCAGAAAAACTATCGACAGCATAGTGTAAACATGTTTCAATCACTTCTTTGGCCTAGTAGTTGATGGCACTAGATAAACTGTGTAGATCAAGGTGCACAGTAAGAAGCTGATATGTGTTTGGTTGCAGTTTGTTACAGCACATTTCTGCTACTAAGGCTGTGTACATACAACAGTGTTTTCAGCTGAGTATTGGATCAATCAAACAATAAACCACCGTCCGCCCAATATTGCATTAGTGTGTACGCTACAACGATGGAGGATTGTTCCAAAGCACAGATCATTGTTTCATTTCATTGTTCAGCAGATCTATAAATCTCGTTCAGCAATGGAACAACATCCTTCCAATCCTACAATGTGTATGTACTCACGATCAGAAACTCCATAGAATTTATAGAGTCATGATCTTTGCAGCCAATGGTTATGACAATTGAAGAGCACAGATCTGAGGGTAAATCTTTTAAAGCATGTATACTGTGTACACATGAATCGGCATGCTGATCAGGGCTTTTTTTTTTCAGTCGTTGGTACAATTGTTGTAGAGACCACATTGGTTAAAAAATTATGTAGTTGTACCCAGCCTAAGTGTTCTCATTTAAACATAGCACTCATCGTGTACCTGTAATCTCAAGCATCAAAGACGTAACACAATCTAGAAAACAAGTGTTAGGCTAGGTACACACTGAAGAATTTTCCGACCAACATGTTATCTACAGTGACTTTCCCTTCGACCGAAGGTCCGATCGCTCAGACGATTAATGCGTACATACTAGTCACGTTTTAACTAAACAATAGACGACCATCTGGGAAGCAACTTTTCACCGCCATATTGTCGTGAGCAAAGATTAGAAATTTGTACACACTTAAACGACTCTGTAAATATACATGTAAAGGGTTTTACAGAACACAGGTGCAAGATGTAGAACAATTTACACAGATGTACTAATATGCAACCAGACATATATAAAATACACATCTATACACATCTAGAGAAAACACAAAAAATGTGTGTTATATACAAAAATATATTTAATTATGCAGGCAGACAAATGTAATACACATATTTAACCTTTTAATTAATGTGTATTGAGTGTAGAATCAAGTGACACATAGCTTAAGGAGGCAGACATAAGCAATACACATATAAATAAAACTTTTATAAGACTATACTAACAAAGGTTTGGAATTAAACTGGCAGACATATGCTGTACGCATTAATGCAATAGACACCTGCTTTACTGCTATAAGCACCTAATTACAAAATGAGTGACATATGAACACCACACCACGTGGGACAGGTACAGGCATCAGAAATTAACATACACACGCCCCCAGAAGAGTCACAGCTTGAGGAACTATCGGCACTTGGTTGTGGATCGATCAGAAAATTATACACACTACATGATCGTAAGGTCGATTGGTCGAAAAATATTAAACAGTACGACCAACCAAATGAGTCTTCAATCGGCACTTTGGCACGACCTTCGACCATCGTGTCACTATACACACTAACCCGACTTCCGACCGAACAGTTGTATGTTGGCTGATTTGCCTGATTATTGGATAAACGCTTCAGTGTGTACCTAGCCTTAGTCCTGAGTAAAAAAAACAAACTATATAAACAAATGGGTCGTGTCTTATCATAATGGCCTCTGTAGAATAGGGCAGATCAGGGGCATGACTATAAGAATCAAGGGTGTGCCTTGGGTGGATGACTGACAAGGCTCATTTTGTGCATATTTAGGCTCTTTTAAAATGAGCAAAAATTTTTCTGCAGACACTATTCCTGATATACAAACATTACTGTTCACACACACATGCACATATGCTTCTGGGAACAGCGTCATTACATGTATAACAAAAATGAATGGTCCTCATGCTTGCAACAAAATATTCCATTAAGGTCTTGCTTTGTAAGTAGCACAGACCTGCTTATTGCACTGCATTAAGCTTTCAAATAACGGTGGAAGTATTTACTAAATTATCATTTCTCAATTACAGAAAACAGGAAAAGCTAATGGAGACTTTGCGAGAAGCCCGGGAACATTATTAGTAAACCACTGACAGACGTGGTAAAGTCACACCCAATTTTCAAAAATGAGATAAAATCTAGCTTTCTGCAAAGAATCTCAAACAACAAATACCTTCTCTCACATTGGGGCAAAGTTTTATAGGGACATTGGAGTCCGACTTACATGTGGCTAAGTTGTATATAGCCATTCTAAGTCTCCAAATTTGTGAAAGTATCCTCTGTCTGTATTCTGCTCCAGCCTCTGGTCTCTGATCTGACTACAGAACGTTACATTCAGTTATGCTTCACCTCGGTATCAAAGGGGAAAAGCTGGATACTTATTTGGAATATACCAGAGTTGATTGTTTTAGGCATGAGGATTTGGGAGCAGCAAATTTTAGGGTCATGGTTTAAAAATTGATGTCAGTGTTTAGTATTGCTGCCTGACAGTACTTGGGCCACGAGTACAATTTCTTCCATTGCACTATGTGTGGGGCATTTGTATTTTCTCCATGTTTTTGCATGGGTTTCCTCCCAAACTCCAAAGACATCTATGGTAGGCTAAATTGTGTGTGTGTGTGTGTGTGTGTGTGTGTGTGTATGTGTGTGTGTGTGTGTGTGTGTGTGTGATGAGGGGGGGGTTAGTTAAATAATACAATAAATATTATTATTACATGCATATTTTTTGTTACCACATCTAAGATCAATAAATAATATAAGAAAAAAAAGAATGAAACAGAAAGTATGATGTACATTAAAAAAACACAGTAATATTAACCTCTTACCCAATTAATATAATGTACTACAATACTATAGAATTAATGCTGTTCTCCCCCTCACATCCAATTACATTGTAAAAACAATTACAATATGTGTTAGCTACTCACCCAGTGTTTCACATTACACTCATCAGACAAGAAATGCAGAATTTCACAAGTATTTTACTTCTACTGCATTCACAGAAACATTACAGCTAAAACATAAGTAAGAGCCATACACTAGAGCCAAAGTAAAAGCAATCATGGCAGTTTTTTATGCCAAAGTGCATTAAAACAATAGCAGATACCCATAGAAATAGGTCTTAGACTGCAGACTGTGTTATAGCTTTTTATGCAGGCAGGAGGAGGTGCCTATAAGCGGTTTCCTTCTTATAAACGTCAGTATGTCGTAATTTGAGGCATGTAGGGGGTTTTCTGAGTAACTGGAACCCTCACCCCTCCCCCTTCCAAGGACACCACTTTGAACCTTATTAAACATCCAAAAAATGGATCTGAAGACCTATTCTGATTCGTTTTTTTTACAAAAGAACAAATAAAGGACAAGTTAAAAAACAATGGTGGTTACATGGGAACGAATTTGGGGGCAATCTAGCCATTCAGAGGAGCTTGGCATGTCCTGGAGTTTGTGACCATGCCTCCATTTTGTTGTAGTCAGGCTCTCTCATTATGCCACCACATCTCTGTCTCAAGTCCAAAAAGTGGGGCAGCACTGTTTGCATGTCAATGATCATCGACAAACAAAAATTTCACTATATACTTCTAAAGTACCCTTGTGTTTATTTATCCACATGATTATGTTTGCTATTTTTTTTTTCTTGAGCGTTAGCTATTTAATACTTTATATGTTTGCACACATTTATATTACAGTGCATTTCATATGTGATTGCTGTGCAGTTTTTCCTGTAAGGCATATATTGCGAAGTGTAAATCTACGGCTCACACAAAATCTTTATGGTCGCCTGTGGTTTGCATGTAAAGCTGCTCTTGGTTAAACATACAATACCTTTGTTATGTGCTTTGTTTACATGAGTAAAAAAAACACAAATGTGAGTTGGGTTCAGTGAAACACTGCAGTGTTTGCATTTACTGAGAAAGTTTTGACCTGCCCCTAGAACAGTCTCCATGGAAACTTAATGGGGAGATAATTGAATGGAACCTATTTTGTTATCCATCCCTCTCTCACATGGATGCCAACAGGGTCAAAACTTTGCAGCCTTAAAGTTCCTTTCAGTTTCATGCTAATGTGATAAGAAAACTGAGGAACCATTTGTCTCACAACGCCAGCCCCCATTTAGATAAATGGACCTGTATTCATTCCATAGCATTTATGGTAGAGATTTTCTTTCACACTGATTATGTGACTAGGTCGTCTCTAAATAAGTTGCTTGCTTGAGCCGCATGCTAATTCCCCTCCTCCTTCATATTGATTACTGGATCATTGATGCTGATGTTGTTTTCTTTAGCAAGAGCTTCAACATCAGTCAGACACCTCTGAATATTACGCATTTGAGTCTGGTCTAAGATTTGTGACATCCTTGAATAGTTACATGGTCACTACTTTACACTGTGTTAGACACAGTATTATATTTATTTGTTGAATGTCTAATACCAGTATATTCTAATTATACACTCACCAGTATGCATGTTCACCAGATTCCCAGCAAGAGTGCAGTGAAATGTTGTGTGTAATTTGCTAGACGGTAGCACTATATACATGTTTGTAGTATGGTTCCTTGACAAGCTCTGCACAGATTGATGAGTGCACACACACCAGCATGGCCAGTGATATGAAAAGAAGCATAGTTGCATTGTTGTACTTTCTATTACAGCTTTTTGTCTAGTATCTCTGACACTTTAGACCCAAAGGGCCTGGCATAGAATTGGACATAAATCTAGCTAAGAGCTTCAAAAAGCCGCTTTGCTGCACCAAATTTGTGCAGTAAAATGTAGCAGGATTTTAAGTTGAATGTAACTTGCAGTACTGGGAATGGTCTCACATCATGACAAGGGGACCGTACTGCGGGTGTTCCTGTTATAGAGTGACCAGCCAATACTGACATAGTCTGGCGCCAGTTGCCACTTTTGCAGAGGGATCCTATACTTCTCCTGCTTTAGCAATAACCAGCCCATGATGTCTCACTAATGCAGGTTACTTATTTTAAATGGGAAAGAGCATTGTTTTAAATATTTTTTTTATGTTATTATGTTTTTTAAAAGCACTGTAGATATGGCAGCCACTCTTGATTTCTCCACATATTTATCTTAAAATACATGCAACTGAAAATGCACACGTTATGCCACAGTTGTGTTTACTTCTACATTTTGGCTACAAAATTATGAACTACTCTACATTAGCTCCAAAGAGTTACCTAATGGAGATGAGAAAAAAATACTAAATTACATTGTAACTTTGTAACAAAGTTGTTCTTAGGTGAAAGTCAGGGTAATGCTGAATAATGCACTTTACCCTCTGGCTTCTTGTGGTAGGATAATTCTAGCATTTGGGTTTGGTTGTCCTTTAAAAGAGAATCATAGTTACATCTTTTTTGTTAGAGGTAAATAATTTGGCAAATTAGTTGAAGCTATGGAGCCTACCGTTAAAACTAGACATACATTTCTTTACATTTCTTTTACACTTATTTTTACACAGTGAACATTGTCAGATAGGTCAGGTTATTGAGTGTCATAGTGTGACAATGTGAGCAATAAGTGCTGGTACATACGTGTGTTAGTGTATGTTGAGTGTTGTGTTTGGTTGTGCTACAGAGAGGTCCACATAACAGAGTTCATCTCCTGCTAATTCGGAACAACTTCAATGTAACATGGGGCCTGATTCATTAAGGATCTTAAATGAAGAGGTATCTTATTTCAATCTCCTGGACAAAACCATGGTACAATGCAAGGGGTGCAAACTAGTTTTCTGTTTTGCACATAAGTTAAATACTGACTGTTTTTTCATGTAGCACACAAATACTTGATAGCTTATTTGTACACTGAAAATTAAAGTTGATATTTGTGTGCTACATGAAAAAACAGTCAGTATTTAACTTATGTGCAAAACAGAAAACTAGTTTGCACCCCTTGCATTGTACCATGGTTTTGTCCAGGAGATTGAAATAAGATACCTCTTCATTTAAGATCCTTAATGAATCAGGCCCATGGTGCTTGGAACTCAGCTGTGATAGCCCTAATTATAAATATGCCTACCAGCTAGTGAAATAACATTTTTTATCTGCTATACCTGTGATTTATTGGATTAAATGTAAAATGCGTTTGACCTTCAATTTAAAGAAAATGGTCATTAAGAAAAAATCTTAAATAGTCATGCATACAATAACTTTGCAATGTATTTAATAAGACACATGGCATCAAGAGGAGGTTTATAGGTACAAACTTCATAGATAAAAATGTTTTAAAGATAATGGATATTGTAACTGCAAATGTACAGTTTCTTTACTACAAGTAGTGTTCTAGTAGTTGCTCAATGTGAACCTTTATTAGAGTAATAAAAGTTTGTCTTATGTCAGTATTGGCTAACCTGTGACACTCCAGGTGTTGTGAAACTGCAAGTCCCAACATACACTTCCAGCAATAAGCTGCTATATATTGGCAAAGCATGCTGGGACTTGTAGTTTCAAAACACCTGGAGTGTCACAGGTTAGCCAATACTGTATTTTGTTCTATCTCGCTGATATTGTCATTTATTTAGAAAGGGGTTTGAGTGTGAGCCACACAATGCTCGTATGTGGATGCAAGTGGATCTGTTAACACACTTTTATTTGTCTCCATAGAGTTCGTATTTCACCAATAAAGATATTGTTTACATTGCTTTGTTTTTCGAAACTGTTAAAATATTTAGCTTCAGTTTTTGTTCACTTCTTGGGGCAAGCTACTTTGTTATTATGTAATGTTTTTCCCCCCATGTTTTATGTTGGCTTGTTTGTGGTGAGGTTTGTATAATATTTAGAAATGTGCAGTATCAGTCATTTATTTAGGGTGTGTAAAGGGCTTTGCTATATTAAAATCAATAATGCTGTGTTTTAACTGTTTTTGTTACCACGTGATGATAATAAAATGATGCTGTTCAGGGAGATCGTTGTATTGATTGTCTTATTGTGACTTGTGTGCAAATGTACACACAACCCATAGTAGAGTGTAGAATTATCACTTTAACTTTAATCTATGTTTTATAAGTCAATTGTTAGAGATAAAGAAGGATATATGTCCCTCTTTCTCTCAATGGCTACTAATTGTCACCATAGGGCATGATACAGAGCCTGTTCTCAAGATGGTTGTAAATGACGCAAAAAAACCAGCACACAATAATAGCATATTTCCACCCATATACAGAGCTTGAGATACATCTGGCTCTGCTTCATATGTGCCTGGTTTTATGTCAAGTCATCATAGCATGTGCACATGCCCTCTAGCAGGTGCAGAAGGTACACCTACTAACAGCCGAATATGCGTGTTTCTGCTGCTCTGCATGAGCCTCATATCCACAAACACCCATAGTGCACTTGGCCTAACTTCGCATCAGGCCCATAGTATATGATAGGGTATTGTTGTGGTTTTAACATGTACATATTTACCAATAAGTTGCAGATCACTATTCGTAACTTTCAGAAATAGTAGTAGTAATTTAACATTTTAAAAATGTTTATGGTAGATCACTGTTCAGCATTCACGGTTTTGCTCATTAATCCAGTTAGCCATGTATATTGCTATTGAAAGTCAATTAGTGTTATGTCTGAAATTCTCCGGCACAAATTGACTAGCACAATCACAGTACTTGGAGTGACACACATTGGCAGATGGTAGGGCATCTCAAAACCAGATTTGCTTATGCCTTGTACTTAGTTCAAAGTACAAGACCCAAGCAAAGTAAAGTTTTCACCCCCCCCCTTCAAAAGGCTCACTATATTTTATGTCAGTTGTTGTAGACCTAATTCTTTCATTTTTCACTTATTAATGAGTCTCTGTGCTGCCCCACTGTTATACAGAGTGTTCCCTCCCTTGTACTCTTTAGTCCTCTTATAAAGCAGGAGCAGGCCAAGTTTACAAAGGAGAGCACTTGACTTGGCATTAACTCTGATTTCTAAGATACTTACTGACAAAATAGGAATTTGGTCAGTTTACACCTTATAAACCGAATGATCAGAGTAATTTATAATAGATAATATTGTAAATAATATATAAATAATAATTGTAATATGTATATTAACACAAGTAGATTTATTTGTCCCGTCTTGTTAGGGATCTGTCAGTTTTACAGGGTTTATGGGAACCTGCTAATAAAATTGTATGTCGATAGACAACATACCCTAAAGCCATCCAGTGGAGTGACAGCATTTGGCTGCATGTCAGAAGTGTTTCTTGCCAAGCAACACTGTATCATTATTGGGGAATTGTAATCAGCATATAAATAACCTTCATTTCAATGTAATTGCTGCCCTGAAACTGGTCCTATGGGCCACAGTGAAAAATGTAATGGCAGATTGTTTGTCAAACAAAGTGAGTTCCCAAACGCCTGTCACTCGCATCTATTGTTACACAGAAAGGTACATATTTTCTATGAATGTTCTTATACTATTTGACTAAAATGAGATAAGGTACAATCGCAATGTGATATTTTATGGAGCATAAAAATCCACTCAGCATTGTGTATGATTTCTAATTGATTAAAAAAAAAAAATACACTTTTATGTTTTTTGTTTTTTTATCTGACTAAAAGTAAAATAAGGTGACTTTAAAAGTGTAATGTAATCTAATGTAATCAATTTATAGCAACCTGACATGCTAACAGTTCCCATGTAAATTCTGTGAAGTTTATTCAACCCCTAAAATGAAATTTTCAGCAGTAGTAACCTATTTTTGATGCTCTTATTAATATATGAGACTCTTTTATTTAAACAGGTAAACATGTTATAAATATGATATGGTTCTGGGGATGCAGTAATTTGTGGACTTCTTATTTAGTCAACAACTTTTATATAGAGAAGAGTGCTTTGTTTCATCTGGATAATTTACTCAGCTGTCTATTTTGCATACGGCTGTTGGTTGGTTGGGTTCCTACATACTAATAGAACACATGTATAGAACCTGGATCTCACATGTTTGAGTTGCACATAGTAGTTTGAACACTGTTTGATTTAGTGATCAGGGACTGAAAGTAATTGGGCAGATCAGCTATTTGAACTGTGCATAGACCAATAATCTTGGTGGCAGGTTATCACATAGGGACGTCAATGCTCACATGCATAGTACTAATAAACCTAATAAAGCATATTTTTGTAAGCATAAACTTATAAATTAGTGAGTTAAAAGTAGGCACAATATCACAGTAGCCGGACATTTCACATTTAAACATCATAGATTTACCACTGGTCTCTGTGTAGTTGGTATAGATTACAATCTATGGGGAGACAGAATATTGGATTTACAATTTTAATGTCTGGCTGAACAGAGAAGGATGATGATGATAATAATAATAATAATAATAATAATAGTAATAATAATTATTAATAATAATAAAAATATTATTATCAATCAGAATCAAATATAGTTTTGAATATTGCACATGAATTATGAAGTTTGTGTTATTGTAGCATTATTCATTGTTAATTCATTTATTGTATATTTATTGTTCATACATTTATAAAATGTTTGCCATATGATATATGATTTGGAGATACATCTGACTGCTGAAACAGTCACATCATTTTTAATAGAGAATTCCAGCAAATTTGAATCTTAACTTTCAGAATTAACCGTAGTCAACATCTGTCATATTGATACAAGTGATAATTTACCCATGTTCCCCTTCTTTGATTGACCACCCCATATTGTTGCCAATATCATCTTGTATTTCCATTTATCTGGAACTGTAAAATGATTAGCATTTGTAATAGAGTGTTGCTGCTTCACTCTATATAGTATTCTCATGTTGCAGTCTCAGCCTTGGAATATAAGTTTCCCTCCATCTTCCCTTTCTCATGATCTTACTGCCTTCATGTCTATCTCTGATGTCCTGGCATACCACCCAGAGTTGGTCATTCAACTAAAACAAACGTGACATTAGGTCATCCACTACAATGACATGTTACGTACATGACGTAGCAAAGGGATATGAGATGGGTTCAACAAGAGAAAAGAGCTCATCTCTCTCCGCCCCTCTTGTCTGACCTTCTTTTCTAAATGCTTATAATTATACACTTGTTTCAAGGCTAATTAAAATGTGTGTCAATGTGAAGGTGAAATAGTTGTCATGCAATTACTATAACTTTGGTTTGAAACACTACTGCATGGTCAGTCTGTTCTTTCATTACAAATTCATGTAGTGTTTTTCTCTGTTTCTATTAAATAGTAGTGTAAAAGAATTACTACACCAAAATGTTATATGATTTGTAGAAAACTAGTAGCATTGCAACCAAATTTGTCAAAGTTTTAAAGTAATTTAAGGCAATATCCTCAGGTGCAAACATGTTCCATATGTGCCTATAGTTCACAGATGTGGGGCAAGATGGCAGTCATTGCAGCAGGAAAAATGTAGCATCATGTGCTGTGAGGAGCTAGATGGATCAGGGCTGTACCTTGCTAAGTGTGGGCTAGGTGCGTGAATGTGCTTAGTTATAAACCCACACCCAAAAACTGTTTTATTTAACTTTTTTTGACATGTGACAATTTAAATGAGATTGGATGGTTGGAGAGAGTGTGTATAGGGGGTGTTCTATGTTTAGTGGGAGAGATCAATGTGAGGACCTGCTCTTTACATATCTTTAGAGGTTATGGAACCCAATCATCGGGCAGTACTTTCAGTAGGATGCCTCTTGCACCATTAAGGTAGGCCTTACATGGCTCAGCACACATTGACCTTTCTAAGATGGTATCAAGTGTATACATGCTGAGGGCACTGGTAACATTTTAAATGGAGACTGAAAGCTCTCAAGAGCTAGAGGCCACAATGTCAACAGCACTGGCTTATAATAATTTGCACCACTTTAATAATAACATTGATAAATGGGTTCTTGTAAAAACAAGTGTCTTATGTGAATTAACCCTTCATGTGCTGAACACAAGCTCAGCTAGCTCTTCTAATCTGTTTATCAGTCTGCTGCTCAGCGTGCTCAGTGGCTGAAAAGCTGACTAGTAACTATTACAGCCTGTGTTTCCAGATGAAGTATTGTTGTATGAGAACCAAGCATCTGTTACTGTAATGATAGTCTAAGAAGGTCATTCCCTTATAAGGTTCGCACATGTGCTTTTCCAGTGCTTACACCTGCACATGGCTTCATTTTCTATACAAAAAAAAAAGGTAGGTTTGTGGGCATGGCTTTATGTAATTTCCTTCCAAAAACAGATTGCAGTTTTGTGTTACAACATGTTGTGGCATTGTTAGAGTTAATTGCAAAGCTAATGAAAAAAGAAACAAGAAAAACTCTTTGGTGCCCTCTGCTGTTAAATATGGAAATTTGATAAAGGTTATTTGATAAAGGTTTCTGACAGTGATGCTTTATTACAGTTACTGCAATATACAGCAAAACAATACATTGATGTTATCTGAAGTAGTGGTAAATAGGATGTAACAGCCTGTGATACTCCAGGGCAATAATTCTAAACTTTCTTTCTCTTTCAGACTTTCTCTTCATAAATCAAGCTCTGAAGAAAGCTCTGTAGGTCAGTATTGTCTGAAGCTGTTTGCAACATTTTTGTCCTCAGGATAATAATTAAGAGGATAGCTGTAAGATTCTGGGTTGTTTAAAGATTCTTAAACACTCAATTGATACAATAGTATGAACCATTGGTGGATGATTCAACAGACATCTCTTAATAATTGTTGTTTTTTTTTATTTCTGTATACAATAATTCTGGCCTCTTGTTGACAGGGTATTCAAAATATTTGTTATTTGTTAATTTGTATCGTAGAAGAGTCTGTTACTATGTGAAGTCCACAGCTGCATGTAACACTGTTATTCCAATGATGTTTCTATGCAGATTACATTATTTACAGTGTCTAGCTATAATTCCAGCGGTGTGCAGGTGATGGGCTCCACTAAGAACGCTTACATGGGGTCAGCCTATTATGTGAGGTTGCATCCAAATGTAGCAGGGAAATATAATACACCCCCATGCAAATAGGCTAATTGGATGCAACTGGATGCTCTATCAAACAAGATGAAATAAGAAGGGGGAGAAGTGGAAGGTGGTATGAAGCACTAAACATTTAAGATGTAGAGATCCATAAAGAAGCACCAATAGTAGTGCTGCAAAAATCATGGGGGTAGAGGGTTTTCTCTCTCCTCTCTCTTCTTTCTCTCCTTTTTTCTCCTCCCCCCCCCCTCTCTCTCTCTCTCACTTTCTCTCTCTCACTCTCTCTCTCTCACCCCCTCTCTCTCTAACCCTCTCTCTCTCTTCCTCTCTCTCTCAAGATCTTTAAAAAAAAAAAAAAAAAAAGATATAGTTCTACAAAGGCACATTGTACAGCACAATGGTGATGAAAATCTTTTTATATTTTTTTTTCTGCCCTCTCACTCGCTAAACAATCTTTCTTTAAATCCCTCATCTCTTCCCAGTCCTCTAACCCCCGCCGCCTCTTTGCCACCTTCAGCACTCTCCTGGCCCCCTCCCCTCCCTCCTCCCTGACTGCCTCCGATTTCGCCTCCTTCTTCTCCTCTAAAATCGAGGCCATCCGACTTGAAATCTCCTCCTCCACTCTCTCTTCCACTCCTCCCACTCTTCCCTCCTCCCCCCCCCCCAACCACCTTCCCCTCCACTCCTTCCGTCCCACCACCGGCGAGGAAGTCCACTCTCTCATTTCATCCTCCCCCCCACTACCTGTCCCCTGGATCCCATCCCCTCCCACCTTCTTCGCTCCCTTTCCCCCACCACCTACTCCCACCTCGCTCACCTCTTTAATCTCTCCCTCTCCACTGGCATCTTCCCCTCCTCCTTCAAACATGCTCTCATATCCCCCATTCTTAAGAAACCTAATCTCGACCCCACTTCTCTCTCAAACTATCGCCCCATATCTCTTCACTCTTTTGCCTCCAAAATTCTCGAGAGGCTCGTCTGCAGCCGTCTCACCTCCTACCTTTCTGAATACTCCCTCCTTGATCCTCTCCAGTCTGGTTTCCGCCCCCTTCACTCCACTGAAACTGCCCTGGCTAAAGTCACCAATGACCTCCTCTCTGCTAAAGCCAGGGGCCACTTCTCCCTTCTCATCCTCCTTGACCTCTCTGCAGCCTTTGACACCATTGACCACCCTCTCCTCCTTCACACCCTCCAGTCTTTCGGCCTCTCCGGCCCAGTCCTGTCCTGGTTCACCTCTTACCTTGCTGATCGTTCCTTCTCCGTCACCACCTCTGGGTCTCTCTCCCCCCCGTCCACCCTTCCAGTCGGGGGTCCCTCAAGGCTCTGTTCTGGGACCCTTACTCTTCTCTCTATACACCTCTTCCCTGGGTGAACTCATCAGCTCCTTCGGCTTCAGCTACCACCTTTACGCTGACGACACTCAACTATACCTCTCCTATCCTGATCTCTCTCCCTCCCTCCTGTCTAGGGTGTCCGCCTGCCTCTCTGCCATCTCCTCTTGGATGTCCTCTCGATTCCTCAAACTTAACCTTGCCAAAACTGAGCTCATAGTTTTTCCTCCCTCTCATACCTCATTACCTTCTGACCTCTCCATCACTGTCGACAACACCTCTATCTCCCCTGTCCCCCAAATTCGCTGCCTTGGTGTCATCCTTGACTCCTCTCCTTTTGCCCCCACATCCTCTCTCTTGCTAAATCCTGCCGCTTCCAGCTGCGTAACATCGCTCGCATACGGCCCTTCCTCTCCCAAGATGCCACCAAATGCCTTATCCACTTTCTGATCATCTCCCGCCTGGACTACTGCAACCTCCTCCTCACTGGCCTCCCCCACTCTCATCTCGCTCCCCTTCGATTCGTTCTTAACGCCGCCGCTAGGCTTATTTTCCTTTCTCGCCGCTCCTCTTCTGTCTCCCCCCTCTACCTAGCCCTTCACTGGCTCCCATTCCCCTTCAGAATCCTCTTTAAGCTCCTCACACTCACCTACAAGGCCCTCGCCAATTCCACTGCGCCCTACATCTCCACCCTCCTCTCTATTCATGCTCCATCCCGCCTTCTCCGTTCTGCCTCTGACCGTCGCCTCTCTTCCCCCCTTATAACCTCCTCCCACGCGCGTATCCGAGACTTCGCCCGCGCTGCCCCCCTCCACTGGAACAAGCTCCCTCCCTCCATCAGAACTTCCCCTAATCTGTCCAGTTTCAAACGGGCCCTAAAAACCCACCTTTTTCTTAAAGCCTTTCTGTCTCCCACTTAACTTTCTACCTTATCTTCTGCCTCCGTCCCCCTACTCTCCCTCTCTCCCCTGCGTCTCTCTGTCTGTCCACCCCTCCCCTTAGATTGTACGCTCCTCTGAGCAGGGCCATCTCTCCTCCTGTTTCCACCACTTCTAACTCTGCTCTCCAGCTACTTAGCCCTCCTCCTCGAGGGTCCTCCACCCCACGTCCACTCTCGCTCCCTCCTCCCCCCTGGGGGTCTCCCTGTCTTCCGCACCCTCCTTCTTGGGCCCCGTCATTTGCGGATCCTACCTCCCCCTTCCCCACCCTCTCTAGCTGTGCATTGAGCTTACTGAGTTGCTGTGCTTGCTGTTTACTGTACTGTGCTGTCTCCCATTGTATTGTAATTTGTTTGTCTCTGTACGGCGCTGCGGACGCCTTGTGGCACCTTATAAATAAAAATTAATAATAATAATAATATATAACACAAATATGCCAATACTAAAACTCTGTAAATAATACCTGCATCAATGGTGACTTCATATGCTATTGCTTATATATCTCATAATATATGATTTCAAATCATCATTCAACATCCACTAACAAAACTTGTGCACTATAAGGAATAGCACCCACTTACTGTAAATTAAGAAGTATATTAGATGTCATTGTGGATTTTTATTAATATGTATGAATGATATTTAGTTAGAAAACATTACTTTCTGGGGGGGGGGGAGTATACTTACTTACTATGTTGAACTTATTTTTAAAAATGCTGCTGTTGGGCAATCAGGTTAAATGGTCCGTTATGTTTTTTTATAGATTACCCTAATTTTTCCTCTAACTGTTTTTTTTTATTTTTAGATTTGTAGCACACAGTAATGTAGCCTAAGTCCTCCATGTGCATTTATATGACCAGTTTAGAATGTCTGTCATTGCTAAAAATGTTTTTAAATGTTGTTTTATTTTAGGAAAAGTTGACTGGAAGAAAAAAAACAAGTATTTTTGGCAAAATTTCCGTAAAAATCAAAAAGGAATAATGAGACAAACTTCAAAAGGTAAGTCTTTATCTTCACCAAACTATACTTTTGTTGTATGACTTTAAGCAGCTTCTTTTTACAAAGGTGTTAACAACTTAAGCAAGCTAAACAACGCAATCAGACTGCCACTGTGTTTATTTCTGTCCCACAATCCTATTATCTTTTCCTAAAACACTTCCATCAATCTTATTCATGTATGATTATCCACTCACAAAGCAACAGTTTAGCAATGTGGCTTAGTGTTAGGTTGGGTACACTACAGAATTTTCTGACCAATGTGTTATCTATAACGATTTTTCTAATGTCTAAAAAAAAAGTAAGCATGCTGATTCATGTGTACACACTGAACAACTTTTACAGGGTTTACCTTCAGATCTGTGCTCTTTATCTGTCATAACCATTGGCTGAAAATATCGTGACTCTGCACACTCCTTAGCGATCTATGAACACTGCTGGTCCTGTGTGTATACACACTGCAACATTTTTCACACATCGAAGTCTGGCAGTTGTTTTTCAAACACGTTCCCTCTACTCGTCCCTTCACTCCAGGAGCAGAACCTTGTGCCATAATAATAATACTTTGTACAACAGAAGGAACATGGCCCTTTAAGAGCTCTGAGCCTGTGATCATGTGTTCTGTCCTGAGACCAGCCCTGCTCTTCAGCCCAGCTATTTAAACCTGCTCAGTGCACAGGCCTGTGCCAAAATATTATCTCCATGCCTTTACTCCAGCGTTCCTGTGCATATTGTGCTGATTCCTGTGTATCCTGACCCCGACTGTTACTGACTGTTTTTCAGCTTTTCGTTTGGTACTGTGTATTCCTGATTGTTGCTCGCCCTGCTTGTTCTGACAATCCTTTGGTTTCCTGATTTGGCATTCTGCAGTCTATTGGTTACCAGTCCCAGCTATGTTAACCAATCTCTTGCACCTTGATACCAGCTCATCTCGCTTGGAGGCAGCCATCGCAGGTCGCGGCCCTCTGCCGCGACCTGCGAAGTTACCTGCAGCAATCCCAAAAACTGCTTGCAGGGGTCCCTGGTAAAAACCGGTGGTTCACTAGACTCCGTGCCTCTGTTACTGAATCCACTTTAACTGCTAGAATTGTGACAGAATTGGAACAACATCGTTGAACGAGATTTTTAGTTTAAAAATCAAATCCCAAACGATACGATGTGCTTTGAAACGATAATTGTTCTTAGTTGAAGCATACACACTAATGCAATATCGGGCCGAACGGTCAGTCGTGTGATTGGCACGATAGTTGGCTGAAAAACCTGTAGTGTGTACCCAGCCTTATGCTAGAAATAGATTTGAGTTTATCCTAAGAGATTATTGTATCAGACAGAAAAGCCCATTTTGGATGAGATGAGAGACAGGAAGATGTAATCTGCATTGAAGATCCGTGTCTCAGATATGTGAACGTTCATATGTTTTAGAGACTACTTACTATATGCAGTATTTTTTTTTTATGCAAATGAAAATATTGTAATAAAACATGCAGAGTCTGGTATCAGCTTTAACGTTGTTGAAATATGTAGAAAATGTGCTTTGGCGTCTATAAGAGTGTAACTAAGTATCCTGTTGTGTTGCTGACGCAAACAAAACCAGAAACTGTGCATGTTTGATCACAAAGTCGCATGTCTTCTTTTAGCTATAGATCAGACATAAAGGCAACTGCATAGGGAATTATAAGTGTATTCGCTTTAGGCTAGTTGTAATATGACAGAGAAGGTCTGTTTCTGAGATTTTTCATATGTGGGGTTATGCTAAGATCCAGACAAGTTTGGTGATGCAATTCTAAAAGACATAGCAGATGGGGGAGTATGAAACAATGCAGCCCTTTATTCTGTACAGTATCCCAGTAGGCCCTCAGAGTAAAATCCTGCACATCTACACAGTGAAATAATGTCCTATTATTGACTTGCTGGAGCTGTGTCTTCACTACTTCCATTTTCTTTAATGCAGGCAGTTTCCTTTTTATTCCTTTCATTTCTATGGAATTGAATCCATCTTGTAGAATTACATTTCTGTTTCAATCTCCATTTATTTTGAACCCAGCATTTTATTCTGCTCAGCCATTTCTGTTTGCAAACAAATGTGGCTCCACTTGCATGGCTGAATATTTTCTCCAGCAGATGGAAGCAGCGCTCAGTAAAATTACTGAGCGTGATTCACCATCTTTCTCTGCCTGATAGCAGAAACTAAGTTTGCACTGTACACTTACAAATTATAGTGCATTATAGGATAAACAGCTCATACATTTCTGTTACAATTTCTTGAGAAAAAGAAAATCCCTTTCTTCAGATGTTGTAGTGTCGCATATTACGACATTTTTAAAGGACCACTAGACTTGAAGTACCAGAAAATATGCAGGATGCAGTCCCAAATGGAAATGTCAATTATAATGTCATAATTTCCTCCTAATTTTTTCTGTTACGGCAATAACCTGTTCATAGAGAAAAATAACATAAAACCTTGTGTATCAGTTTACACAGCACAATGCAACCACTATGAGAGACACTGACATGCACATAGTGATTCTCTGTGATTCACTGACACCATGAGATAAGATTAGGCAGTTACTGATTTTTCTGCACCTCAATAAGTAACTTACTGCAGTAGCCATAAGAGGAATTGGCATCATTTCTCATCTCCTGAAAACACTGCAATTGCTGCTGTCGATACTTCAGCAGTAATCTTACATAAAAATACTGTGGCAGTTATACCTTCCAAACTATGAGATCATGTCAGGACAGGGATCTTCTGACCCTTGCTCATTCATATTGACATTGTTGGAGAAGAGGTGAAAAGGGTAAAAGTAGCTATTTAGTGTTTTCCAAAGTGTGGGTAAGTACAATAGACAAAAATAATTAAAATACATTAAACTACAATACAAATGTAGTTGCTCACAATATTACATTACTCATAAACAACATATTTCATAAATGTGGATAGCAGAGCACTAACCCTTAACAAGTTTTGTAGTAATTTACAAGTTTTAACTGATTTCACTGCCCTGTAGTGGTATTTCTTAGATGGAACTTCAAAGGAGAAGAGTTTCTGAAATTAATAAATTCTACAAATACAGTGCATATAATTAAAATAAAATGGGTCAGATTGAACTAATGGTTTTATTGTGAAGTTATTTACAAGAGCTGTAGGCTACTTGTAGCAACATTGTTAAGATGCCAACAGAAGGCTAGAATATGGTTTGTTTTATACAGTCACATGTGATATATATTGTTTGGCTTTTTTTGTCTAGGGGAGGACGTAGGTTATGTGGCCAGTGAGATCACAATGAGTGACGAGGAGCGGATTCAGCTGATGATGATGGTAAAAGAAAAAATGATCACCATTGAGGAGGCACTTGCAAGGGTAGGATTGAAAGTTCTAACCTTAATTAAACATTTTTAACAAACTTTATACTTTTACTTTTAAATGGAACAGGTTTGTTTGGATGTCACTAACTTCATAGTACATCCTTGTTTGGACTGAAACCTTCGACTTATTTTGGGAATCTCTCTATTTAAAAATATTTCATGTAATATACCAACAGCCATTTGCATACTGTAAAACTCGGTGATATTGCAAAATGTGTGTATATATATATATATATATATATATATATATACATACAAGTTAACCCGTGCATGATACTCATGCTTTCTAGTCAAATCAAGCTACTTAAGGTGTTAAAAAGGTTCTTGTCATGCATTTGGGCCATAGCCCAGGCCTCAACCACCAACCACTCCCCACTGTCACCCCCGGCAACCACCAACCACTCCCAACTGTCACTTCTCCTTCAAGAAATATATATATATATTTTTTAAATCTTTATAAACACTTTTAACAATTAACAAATTAAATTAACAAATTAAAAACATCTTAGTATACCAAGTTTCAGCCCTTTCTGATTTTTTTCCCCACACACACTGAGAATTTAGTAGGTCAGTGTATAACTCCGCCCAGCAGGTGGCACTGCAGCTTGGTTTTATTTTTTCCACACACACACAGACAGACTAACACACGCCACTAGACATTTATATATATATATATATATATATATATATATATATGTATATGTATATAGAGATAGATAGATACTATGATAGATCCACTTTATGGCTTGGGATTGTATACTACTACCTGAAATACATTTGTGATAAGTACAGTGCACAGTATTTTTTTTATCTGCTGAATGATTATAACTAGAACACAATTACCATGTAATTACTATATAATTAAGAGCATCTTTGTAACACATTATTTTACTTAAAATGTTGGCTGTAAGTACATTCTACACATGGGGTAAATGTATCATACTCCGATTTGTACAAGTCGCCGGAAATCGGCGAGTTGACAGCTAAAGTTTCCCTTTACAAGGCAGCGCCGCTGTAAAGTTTAGCTGTCAACTCGCCGATTTCCAGCGACTTGTACAAATCGGAGTATGATATATTTACCCCATGGAGTTTAAGTGCAGACATGAACTTTATCATTGAGAGATTTGTTATTTTGTACAAAATAAAATACTTTGCTTTTGTTTTTATTTCTACTGTCATTTTAAATAACTGTGTAATAAAACCACAAATAAGTCATGCACACACATAATCAAGTTGTCTTTCTGAGAAATGATAACAGCCTCTGAGAACTTTGATTTAAGTATAACTGCCTCTATCTCGTATATAAAAGCAAGCTATTAGCATAAGACCAGCAGTAGCTACAGAAGACTTTGATACAAGGCTTAGCAGTTACAAGTCGTCATTCTGTTTAAATATCTGATTAAATTTTAAATATTTGTCTCCACCCTCCCAGCAAATACAGTATCAAATGGACATTACTAGTGAGCTGACAATGCATTGTGGGGAAATATATGCTTAAATTTGTTTGTACTTTGTACTGTATTTTGAGTTTTAAACTGTAATATTTAGGACATTTCTTTATAATATAGGTTGACCATCTGTAATTTGGCACTCTAGTCTGGAACACTCTAATCTGACATGATTTTTCTTTTTTTGTGTGGAAGCTTCTCTCTTAAACAAGGGTTTTTTAAAATTCAATAATTTGACTAAACTTCTACATTTCAGAACACTCTTATCTAGTAATAGTGAAATATTCTCCAAAGTGGAATTGTGCTGTACAGTAAATACAAACAGACTACAGATGTGTCCTCCTTTTAACTATCCTCAAATTTGGAAAAGAACAGTTCTATTACATGTTAGAGAGATTGACACGTTCTTGCTCCATCCTGTTACCTTTTCGACAAGAGGCAATACATAGCACCTGCACTGGGTTGTCTGTCTACTGATCTATTAGTATTGTTGCCCAACAAAGTACACTGGTTTGTGATATCTGAATGCAAAATAGATTTTTATTTTTTAATGACATCACTCTTCATCACTCTAAGTTGTCAGACTGAAAAGATTCTGAAAGGAGGGCATGTCTGTAGTTAAAATGTAAGTCACTGTGAGTAACCATAAACAATATTGGTAAGAAATACAACGAGCAGTAACATTTAATTCCTTAATGGACAACAAGCCAAATTTTGCTGCACAACGTCTCCAGGTTATTTTTCCTTTCTCTGACTGATAAATAGATAAAGCCATGTAAATGACTATGCTCAGTCAATAACTGCCGTTATCCTGCATATAAAAGCATGGCAGGCTATAGCTCACAACAGTGATAACTATTGCTGTTTGTTTGGCTCTCTGAATTGTTGCTGGCAAGCCTTGCTTCCTGCTTCTTAACCTCACTTACCAGTTCATCCTAACCTCACTTCTTGGTTCTGCAGTAACATGTTCAGAAATGGAAGAGGGTACATTCATTCTTCCAAATTGTAAACGGACTGTTGTGTTGTTGGTGTTGCATAGTACTATGCCCTTATCTCCATCTTTTCAGCTGAAGGAATATGAGTCGCAGAATAAGACACCAGGCTCCCAGGATTCAGCAGAATGGGCTGATGGTTCATATCCAGCCTGTGATGAGTCTTCCAATTGTAATGTGAGTGTACTCTTCATATGTATGTCCTTAAAACATATGAAATTGTTGTATTTTACTGTGAAAATGCATTTTTTTTTTCATTTAACGAGAGAATTGTTCCCATGGATAATCACACTAGAGCTAAATTTAACTGTTTAACTTTTTTGTCGCTTTTTATAACAAAGCATGTGCTTTTAATGTATTTACATGACATGTCTTACCTAAACTGCACAACAGTAACTGTGTACACAGTAATAACCTCTGTACTGCATCCAATTCCCTTGTGCAATATTACTGCCCATCCTATGTTACACATGAGAAATTCAGGAAAATATTTGAATTAAATTGCACTGTTTTAGTCCAGAGTAAATATTGGTGAAAGGGTTAAACTGAATAGCATAATGCCACAGGGTAGTTTTCAGGGAGATGCGGATCATGCAGAGTTTGGGGGAATTCTTTGAGAGTTTTAAACTCAGCAGGTGTTTTACAACTAATATACAGATTTAGGTTTAGTAGGTAATGTGTTGTTATACTACCAATACATTTTCTGCCCACCTATGAGGGTTTTTTCTTTTTAACATACATTTTTAATTCTCCCTGCTTTTATTGAGATTCATCTCAGGGAAAATATTCATTTTCACAATGGAAAGTAGGTCTCTGTGTGATGGAGGAGTGAGTCAGAATCTCTGAATTCAGCAAAGGGGAAGGCTCTAAGGACCGGATGCTGACTGTTCTGCCAGTTAGGGGAAGAGACAGGAGTACTGTTTAAAAAGGCTAAAAATTATATTGTTTTTAATACAGATGTAAGTAGTACTTTCCCTCATGATGTTGCGCAAAAAATGACAAGCTGGTTGTTGGTCATTGAGGCCAACTATGGTCATGACAAATTTTGTTACATACCGTACGTGTATGGAGTTTAAATTAGTAAAGCTTGGTCAGTTGGAGCCAACTAATAAAACATTTTGCTATTTAGAGATTATTACTATTACTGTACCATAGGTCAAAGATTCCATGTAATGTCCTTGACCATGTAACACCTCTTCTTATTTGTAGGAGGTTAGCAATATAAATAAATAAATAAATCTGTCAGGTAAATTTTTCTTGATATATTAGCAGTTAGACAGCTATCCATAAGTAAAGGATCTTAGGACATTTTAGCCCAAAATCTGAAATAACTCAGTTATTACAAATTAACAGTATGTATATTTGTGCATGCCTTCAGTTACAGTTCATTATAAAAGGAAGAGTTGGGCACAGCTCCCTGACTATGATGAGGAGAAGGACATGTTTGCTGAAAAATTACAGCACTTACTCTAAACTTCTCAGTACCGATATTTCATTATCTACAGAATTGCTGTTTAGACTTTATTTTTTATCATGTCAGAATGTCATAAAGACCTGGGGATGATGCCAAGTTAAAAAACATGATTCTGAATGCTATTGATTGTAGTCACACTGTGGCATTTGAGCTTCTTAGTAACCATCAGTGCGCTGTCCTTAACTTACCTCCAGGAAGAGGTCAGTGCATCTGTAACTGAGCTAGTAGTAGTGTTGGGCTTCCAGGTAAGTTTGGGAAGAAACAAAGCGAGTTAGGAAAGACACTAAGGGAGGCAAACCTGAGGGGGTTGTAAAAAACATGTCTAACTTGTCCCTTTGTTTTATCTGTTTCCCTACACTGTTTTCATCACCCACTGTAATTGGCATCAGATAAGGATAAGTGCCAGAGTGGGAAGAATGAATCAGGAATGAGCCATGGTCAGTGCAGGTAGATGTAGAGCATAGTTAAACAAGTGAAAGTCAGTGCATGGGTAATAAAGTAGAGACATGATCAAGGACAAGCCAGTTTGGTACACAGGTTATAGTAGGAGTAGCAAGATACAAACCACAATAATCAGGTAAGTGAAACAGGAAGTGACTGGGTTTGAATACCCCAGTGCTTCCTGTGATCGGTCACTGAACAGGAACAGGTGAAGCTCATTGAATAATTAGAAATCTCTGGGAAAAGTCTCTTAAGAATAACGGACCCAATATAGCTCCATCTGTCCCACAGCATTTCACTCCCCATCAGTTCAGCCTTTTACCATGGTAGCAATCTAACCCTTATGAATAACTTTGCTTTTCTATCACAAGAAGCAATATCATTTAAATCGCCTGTGCGATATCACCCTTATGCTTTTACCAGCCAACTTGAAAATACAAAATCCTAGTTTAATATGTAAAAAGTGGTTGAAGACAGCGACTGTGGGCTGTGTCAACTTAGTTCTAAGTGTAACATTCATCTATCCTTTACCATGAGCACATGGTGGATGTAGTCAATGTGATTAGCTTTCACCAGTCTAGAGTACTGTTTTTTAAACCTGGTCCTCAGGACCCCTAACAGTGCATGTTTTCCATATCTCCTTGCTTTAGCACAGGTGTATACTTTGCTAACTGACAAAGATCCACAGGTGGTATAATTATTTCCCTTGTGATCTGGAAAACCTGCCCTGTTAGGGGTCCTGAGGACTGGGTTTGAGAAACACCGCTCTAGGGTATGCATATAAATGAAATCAGACATCTGATTGGTTGATGTTACAGTACATCATTGCTGTTTGGACCATTTCTTTAAAATAATAAGCAGCATTATTGCTAGTCAATACATAATTATGTAAAGTTAACCATTATAAACAAAGATTCAGCAGTTTTAAGATGTGAAAAGTTGTATTGACTGGCAGAAGGGATACTGGCACTATGTTTAGACCACTTTTAATTAATGAAATAAATTGACACAGAAAACATTAACAATAGGATGGCTAGCGGATTAGCCAGACTGTGAACAGCCTCACTAAATCGCTCCAAGCTGAAAAAAGAATCTTATCTGTAGCAGTTATTTATCATACAGAAGAGAACCCTCCTGGTTTCTATTAAAACATTCCAGTTCCTTTTACTGAATTGCAGATTTTGAGAATGTTCACTACATTGTAATAACTTACCCATGAAGTGAAATACTCATGTGTGTTGCATGGCTTTAAAAAAAATGCAAAGCAGCTTTTTGGCTCAAAACTGTTCCTCATAATTCTAAAATGTATTAAGCACAGATTTTTATCTTTTTTAACCCAATGTAGTATTTTAACTCGCCACTAACAAAAGTCACGCACTAGCTATTCTGTGCTTTCTGTTTCCATCCAGAGTTAATTATTTTTCTTACTGCATTCCAAAAATAGCTAGTGAAAATCTGATGAGTGGTTTCTCATGTAATTCCTTGTAATTTTAAATCGTATAACAGTAAACCACATGTGTTGCTGGCAAAAATATATACTTCATTGTCTTTTTGTATTTTATTACGTATTTTGCCATTCACTGACATAACCACTGGGGGTGCGGCTGCCACCCCCATCCAAGGCCCTCTGCGGGAGACCTCCACACCGGCCCGCTCTACAGAAAAGGCAGGGCCCTCTGTTGCGCTGCGCATGTAGAAACTGCCCCCACTCTGCCCTTTCTAGAGCACAGCTGGGGGGCTGGGAGGATACAGTGGCATCGCTGGGCCTGTACCCAAGCTTTACTGTGGGGCACATCGATGCCATGTTCTACTTCTGGTGGCATTATCTACCAAATGGTAAACAACATTATATGTTTATGATATTGAGCATAATTATTTACTTGAAATTGCTGCAATAGTGTAAAATCTATATATTAGTCAGGTATGACTCCTAATTATACACTGCTCTAGCCAAACATAATATTACTTCATAGCCTGTATATCAATGTAATGCTAAAGCTTTGTAAGTCTTACCAAATACAATAAAAATAATTGAGTTGATCAGAATTTACTGATATTTAGCTAACCTACATGGAAGAATTGTGTATGCATCTACCCTTGTGCTTGGGTTGTGACAAATAAGAATTTGCTATGATATTATTAAATAATTGACATCTCCATAATATTAAGGGGCATATTTAATTGTCGGCCGAAAATCTCCGTTATTATGGTAATAGTGCGCGTAAAAACCATGATTACGGTAGTTTTCTCGCTGGATTTCAGCTCGCAGCTCCCGGTAATAGTTTTAACGCGGCGGGATATTCAAACAATTGAATATGCCCCTATGAATTTGACTATATAGCAGTCTGATACTGTATTGTATCCAAACTTTCCCACTTTGCAAACCTAGATTTTCTCAACTGAACTATTTTTGTTCCCTATCAGGTTATGCTTTTTAAAAGTTCCCTATATGAAAACGTGGATTAACGACTAAATCAGTTACTAAATAAAGTCACCGGCATATGATTTAGAATGTTCACAAGACAGCCTGTTTGGGGTGTTTTTAAAACTTGTGAAGCTCATACATGCTAATAGCTATCCTGTAGTTCAAACTTAAATTGTGTAATCCAAGATGGATCTAACTCCTAATTGAAATGTGTTCCATATTGGAGCCATTTTGATTGGAAGAAAGAAAGGATATACAATAATGCATTTGTTGAGTTTTTCAACTCTAGTATTATTGTGTAGGATGATCTGTAGTTTTAGGATTGCGTAATGTTTCTTGTTAGCTCAAAGAGGTATATGTGGATGACTCTTGGTGAAGAGACTCAAACATTACATTTGTAATGTTTCCCCCTGGATGTCATGTGCACTATGATTATATATACTTTATTGTACTGTTTTGCTTTGGAAACACAGGTTCTCATTGCTTTGTTTAAAACAGCATCGCTGTTAAGTATTGTATTTAAAATCATTTGTTTTGGAGAAATATTATATAGCATCTAGTCCAATGGTGGAAGTGGGGGTGTATACAGTGGTATGCCATAGCGCCACTTCTCCTACCGCCTTCATTGTAAAACTATTAAATTCCATTCAGTTACATTCCTATTACATTTGTCATACCGCCACTTCTAAATTTCCACTTCGACCGCTGATCTAGTCCAAATGTAAAATACAAAGCTGGAGTACAGTTTTTTTACATTTTTTGACAACCTAGGGCCATAAACACAACTTCTGATCAGACCAACTTCTAGGCCTAGATCTTCTCTAAGATTACTAAAAGAAGATAGAAAATGTGGAAGTTTATTTAGAGTAACCTTTTATCAGTTATCCTGAATTTGCTTTGTTTATCATTAAAAAAAACAAAAATATTTTTCTATAGATTATTTCTAAATACAACATTTAAAAATATCTATGTTTACAATGTGTCAATACTTTGATATTTTTTATATTATGCTAATACAGTGCCTAAGGTAGATGTTCAACTGGAAAATAACACGCTTTATCTAAAATATATAATACAAATTATAATTCAACACATAATACAAATGCACAAAGTTAAATGGGGTCCATTAAACAGAAAAATGTATTTCTAAAACATGAAATTATGCATAACTTTAGGAAGGAACATGTAAGATTGGCAAATTACCTAAAGACTGGTGGTAAGCCATGCAGTCTGGGTCCCTTGGAAGCAGAATGGCTGGAAGAATGTTAAAGTAATGAAATTAAGTTAAAAAAAAAGGTTAAAAACACCTATAACATAAGCTTAAAACTATAAATACAATAATTTGTTACGTTAATTAATGTTGAATTATACTTTAATTTACACATTTGACCAATTTAATGTTGTTTTACAATTTAACTGGAAGTCTCTCACTTTAGTACTGTGGTGTATTTTATGTATATTTCTATCTACTTATAGGTAGAAACTGTATAGGTTGGGTGGAAATAAATATTGGGTGATACCAACAGGCTGTTGCTTATTTCCTCGCTCCTCTGCCCTCCTTTTTCACTGTTCTCATAGAATATTTAGTTTACTAGAGAAAACATGGTATGAGAACATAGATCAGAACATATGTTTTCTGTCCCCGAGAGTGTTTTAAATGTAATCCACTTCAACAGGAAATATTTTCACTTAAAACTTCCAGTGACATCAGAAATTCAGAGGAAAGGAGTGAATGAAGCATCTGCATATACTACAGCAACTGTATTATAAACTTATTAGAAAATGGAATCACCAAATTAAATCATTTTAGATGTACAGTGCCAAAGTTAGAGCCACCCATAGTGATTGTCTGATCCATCTGTTAGTGCTTATGTCCTTAACAATATGTCCCACTCCAACAATATAATGTATACATGCATCTGCATTGTGTATGTGTCTAAATGACAGAGGTAGGACTTGGAATTTCAGCTCCTCATAATAACATTTTGAAGAGCCATTCCTAAAAAAAGATAGCCTCAATTACGGGCTCATTAAAAACTATTGCATTACCATATTGCACAACCCACTTGCACAAAGCATACAATTAGTCATACTGCTGCTAGCTTGTCACTCTATGTGGACAGATAGCCAGGGCCAACACTACCATAAGGCAAACTTATGCGGAGGGTTATGTCCCTGCGGTGCACCCAAACAAACACAATGCCGGGCCTGCAAACAGCATGAAAGGATAGTTTAACTCAGCCATTAATTTGAACACATCATGATTTAGTACATCATCAGTACCGCCAAGGCCTTCCTGTTCTATCATCCAGCCTTCTCAATATGTTTTCATTTACAAGATTTAATGAGCCATTCGCAGTTTTACTGTACCGGCCGTGTGTACTTACAAAGCTAGGAATGGGGACCTTGAATTGTGGGCCCCTATGTGTGCCTCCCAACTGACCACGGCATACCTCTCATTAAGAAGGTCCATTTTGTCCCGACTACTGGGTTTGTTGGGTGGTATGGTATGTCCTGCTTACCACTGCTCCGTGCAAAGTGTGCAGGCAGCAATACAGTGTCTCCAAGGGAGCAGAGAGATGATGGCGATGGACTACAAGCCCCTAACGCGACATGACCACACACCCTTTTCAGAGGGGCTGCGACTGTGCCCTGATTTAGAAAAGTTGGTTGTTGTGAGGTTTGCTTTATGTTATGAGGCCCTGTACCAGCCTAGGCTATATTCTTCTGATAAATGAGAACTGAAGTGTGAGAATGCAGACAATTTCAGTGCCATGTCATTTTTAAAGTGTGTTTGACTAGGGTCAGAGCACCCATTTGTTATCATTCTTCATAAAAAAAACAAAAAACTTAAGTGATTGTGTAATTGAGGACCGAGGCAAGCAGGAAGCTACAGACTGATTGCTAAATAACGGAAGGAGCAGGGTCACCCAACAACACAGAGACCGCCCACCCACCCCCTACTTCCTTTGCATTTCAGTTTCAAAGGTCACATCCCTGTTTTTATATGACACTACTGCTATAGCATGACATCCAAACATGCCATGTGACTGATATAGCCTTATGGCAGAGTTTAGGAACTATCCCATAGTTTGTAAGCTTGCGAGCAGGGCCCTCTTACATCTCTGTCTGTGACAAATTGACCCTAGTGTGTGTGTGTGTGTGTGTGTGTGTGTGTGTTAGGGAATTTAGACTGTAAGCCCCAATGGGGCAGGGACTGATGTGAGTGAGTTCTTTGTACAGCGCTGCGGAATTAGTGGCACTATATAAATAAATGGTGATGATGGTGATATTACCCAGTATTGTTTTATTACTGTGTTTGTTTCCAATTGGAAGCGCTATGGAATTTGCTGGTGCTATATAAATAAATGTTGATGATGTTGAGCAAGTATTTGAAAGATGGCTTTTGAATCCACTTTAGAAAAATGATAATTGAAAGACAGATGTTGGGTATCTCAAATCAGAGTTAAAGGGATTTAAATAATTCTATTGGTTTTTTTTTTAAAATTATTATTTAAGTTACAAATAATCATTTCTACTGAACAGAGATGTCTAATTTTATAGTAATTTGCCTATCCATAAAAACTGACATTTATTCCCAGTCCATGGTGCCCTGATGAATAAGCTAACCATAATTTATTATATTTTTAGAATGTTAACTTGGGATCTTTTACAGTACAAAAGAACAATTCTATTATTAATACTAGTATCCAGACATCTCATTTCACTTTTTTTTATTATGTATCATGTGTATTTTCTGAAAGCAGGAAATATATCAGTTAGCACATAGGATGTGACATAAAGTAGCTTGCAATTAGAATATATAGTATGAACTATAATTTGCCATCATATTTTTGCCCAGGGGCATTCCCTTTAATGTGTTGGAGCATTTAAAGGGTCAGGGACCATTTTTGTCCTGCAGATTCTGTATTCTTCCGTTTTTTTCTTTCTCTAAAATTCCATAGACAGCAATTAAGGCCTTGGAGGCCAGCAAGAGGTTAGCTAGCCTTCGTCAGTGAACACAGGGATTGTTTGCCATATACAACACTCCCTTTTTCCTTGTGGTGAACAGAAGATTTGCTTAAAGCTGATGACTTATGCCTTTTTTTTACAAGCTCCACAGCTCAGTGAGGATCCGGGGAATCAGTCAGAGAGCAGAAGGCAGCTAATTAAGTCCAGCATCCTCTTTCTTCTGCTCACCCCCCCCCCCCCCCTCCTTTAACTTAATAGCTGTGGCTCTAAAACCTTTTATGTGTCTGATAATATAACTTGGAAAAGAAGTCTTGAGTACAAGATTGAAATCACATGTTGCTTTCAAGAAGTGTTTAATCACAAATTTGGGGACTACAAGACTGAAAAAGAACAAGAATTAAGTGAATCCAATAACAATTGTTCGACTTCCTAAATGCCGAAGCTGGTAAGTGAAGAGCTTATTATTTGGATCCTTGGATAGGATAAGCAGGACTGGCACATATTTGTGTAATGCAATGCTTTGATTACTATCTTTATATTTTTCTCTCCTTGTGTAATTGTGAAATGTGTTTTTGGCCTTATTAGTGGGATAATTTTCTTTGTTCCCTTACAAAGTGTCTAAACATGTATTGTACATTGCACTGCAGTTAATGGCATTAAGAAGATTGTTACTCTAAGTATATTTTTTTCTAGAATTTTTAGCTGTCATATGGACTGTATCCAACATTGCAATGTAAAAGATTTTGAGGGGATAGCTATGTGCCTGCATGAGATCTGATACTCTGTAACAGTCTTCTCTTGAGAATTAGCCTAAACACATTGTGCTAATATGAGTCGTAATTGGAGTCTTATATCTTTATTTAATCTTTTTCTTTAATTGATTTTTACTGAGGAATTTTATTGCTTTTTATTGTGTCTGGCTCTTGTAATTAAATTGTTTGTGCTAATAGCTTGTAGTATGAAATGCCAATTTGTAGATGCTGAAGATAACATTTGTTTACATTTAAACATTTCCCTTACTTGTACATTTGGCAATTAATCAACACTTAACATTTTATCTAGCCTATTTGTGTTTTACAATAGTCCAGAAACTTGTTAATGCGTTGTCTAGTGACAGTGTGTTAGATATATTTTGCATCATTTTATAGTGTAAAAATATTAGTTATTGGGTATAATACAAAAGCCCTGTTGCAATCCAGTAATTTTACAACAATTTATTAGGAAATTAGTACCTACTATGCAATACACTCGTTCTTGGTACAGTTTATAATTTCCTTTGTTTTATGGGCCAAGGGCAGGTCTTACAAGGGAACTCCTGATCCACAAAGTAGTGAGACGTCTTCTTGTGATGTCATCAGACGGTTCTTCTTGAGTTCAGGATGCTTTTGCCTCCTTGTTTAAAGAGACAGGAATATCTAAATTAAATAGGGTAATGCAATGCCATTTTGTATGTTTTTGACATACCTTATCAGATTTTAACATTATTGTAACAATTGTAATTATGTGTCTTTTGTATAAAGGGAACTTTCATACGCCATTAGCTTATTCTCGCAATAAATATAGATTATGCTGTAATAAACTATATACTAATTATAATTGGTTATGCGTGATTGTTGCAAAAGAGAAATAATGAAGTCAGCATTTGACTGTTAATATAGTCTACAGTTTACTTTATTTTCTTACTTTAGTTTATAGATTCAATATATTTAACATTAACTATATTTTACTTAATATGGAAGAAAACTATTTTTTTCCAACATCTTAAGCAAGAATGAGATTTATTTGTGTAAAGTTGCTACAAGTCCTTATTATTATTGTTAGTAGTAGTAGTATATTTTTGTTTATCATTCAGATGCTAATTGTACATTTGATTGAACACTGAAGCTTCATATGTTTGTGTTTTTAGATAAACTAAGATAATCAGTTAACATCTCTTGTGGCTTATCAGATGGCTTAATCATCAGATGACCTTATATACATGCATTAGTGTAAAGCTGTTGATTTGGAGTGAAATAGTAATATATTCTAAAGAAAAATCAGCGTGTGAGAACAGTATTATTGAAGGAGAAGTGTGAAACAAGAAGAAGTAACAGTTACAGATGATAACAATACTTTTAGCGATCCCTGATACATTGATCCTTTAGCATTGTTTATTAAGGGTGTATGTAGACATTTACCAGCAAGCTTTGTTTGGGCTATTTGCTGTTGGTTTTCATATAGAAGTAGATGTGGCAGCTTACTGTAACTGCTTCGGTTTGACAGGAGCCCGACATCATTACTCAAATGAAGCATTTAGAGAAGTCTTCATTACTATCATTGAAACTTTTGCATCTTATTGGTATTGTTGGATGGATGAGCGTCTTCTGGAAGTTATACACGTTGCTTGCCAAAAGACTCTGTTTCAAGGGAATAACTGCAGCTTGAGAAAAGATGTTCTTGGACAAGGAAATAACAGGATATCATAGCTCAGTTTTATGCTACAATGCATAAAGTGTTACTTGTTGATATGCCATTCTTACTCCTTTTTGTATAGTACACATACTGCTATAACATGTGCATGCTACACATCTCAATTACTCTACATTGTCTGTAGGCAGCAAATGATGAAGTTGTAGTACTCAACCCTGTTGCTCCCTGTGTTCTGGTCATAAATATGTCTCCTCATGCTCCTGGATGCTGTATAACGGTGCAGGCTGCTATTACCTGAAATAGTCCCAGGTGTGCTTGAACTTGGATTTTAGTACCTCCTCCACTGAGCATAGCTTGTGTAATACAATGCACGCCACATTCGTGGGGGGAGGGGGGCAGATCCATGAAAACATAGTAGGCAGCCAGCAATGACAACCTTTTCCCTGTCATAATGGCACATGGATCATGAGGTGACAACTAATTTTCACAGGTCCTTGATAGCCAACAGGAGGGAGTACTACAGCATATACAAAAGCAATATATAATTATAGTTTAGGTCCTTTAACAAAAATGTTGAATAATGAGCTGAGGCAGAGCTGTTTCATAGGAATGGCTGCATACTGTATAACTACTTGTTTACTGAACCATTTTCATTGAAAAAGTGGTGTTACAGTAAAATCTTTGGATGCCACCAGGCTAGATTATATTAATGCTATATCCTGAGCTGTAATATATCCACAGTACATCATCTGCTTCCACAGATTGGTTCAGGGCTGGTCTATGCTCAAGACATCTTTTTTGACAAAAGTCACATGTGAATATGTTGTCACCAATGGTTGTGCACAATAAAAATAATTTTGGACACAACTTTTTTGGAAAACCTTTAATTTATGTATTTACCAATTTAATACTTGATTTTCGCCTTGTATGTGTGTGTGTATTTGTTCAATGCTTTCTGTGATGGATTTATTTTCTCTGGTCTTATAGAGTAGTTTTCATGCAGGTTTGCACAATGAATGGCAAGGCCAAATTGCCTTTACATAGTCCTACCTTTCATAATCACCAGAATCACATACTGGCTGGAGTGTCATCCTTGGGATAAACAACAGTGAATACAGCATGCCTGATTATGTATAGAATATAGTGGTTAAAGACTGCTTACAAAAAGTGTTGCTGTATTGTGCTGACTGGACTTCCTGATATTTAGTCTCGGACACAATGTAAATTAGCTGTTGGCGGAGGTCTTCCTGTGTTGTATCATGTGAGCAAGGGTAGCCAAATAGGGGCCTTTGTTGTAAACTAGGAGTTTATCCTCTAGGACTTCCTCTTGTTTTATGAAAAAACTTGTCTTATGATGTTTGCTCTTGTTTATCCTCATTATTATTTATACCTACTCCTGTTGCCATTTTTCCCTTGTTTGCTGGTGGGAAGTATCCTGCTGTGGTGATGCTACTCCTTACTGATGTTGTTCATTCAGACACCATTTAATTTATAGGTCCGTTTTAAAGCACTAGTAACCCAAAAATAGAAACATAGCCCATAATCAAACATCAGATTAACTCTATAACACTAATCTCGGTACATAATATATACTGTGCATGAACAATTCCTTACCTAGAAAAGCACAACTGGTTCATACTATATATAGTGTATATTTTTCTTTTATTTAAGTTTGGGTTTTAAAAACATGTCTGTTTATCATTGAGCTTGTACTCTCTTCTACTTTAAGATGAAATCAAAACAGAGCATCGCATCAGCCATTTTGTTGGAGTACAAGAAGAAGAATAAAACTCTGGTAAATCAATAGTTTGTAGAAAAGCTACATCTCATAAGTTTTTAGGATATTTATGGAAAGTGGTCCCAAGTAAAAAGGATCAGATTATGACCTTTCTTTTACTGCAGTTTAGAAACAAACATCTGATTGATGACTATGGGACGTCTTTTTCCTATGTACTTGTTTTCATGAATTTCTATCACTGGATTTATTACATAGAACTGTAAAATACACTGTTACTTTAACGGTTTTTAGTGATTGGGAAACCTCAACAGGAAAGGAGATCCCCCACGTTGGTACACTAGTCAGATCTTTAATTCCAAAATCTCCCTTGCTGACTCGTGTCCTGAATATGAAATAATTGTATCATTGTGGTACAATTCTTTTGAAAGTGTTCCAACTAGCCTTCACAGAGAACACAACTTTATATTGTGCAACTTATAGATGTGATTGCTTATTAAATCATAGATATGAGAGGTGGCTTATTCCACAGTACTGCATTAAATGGAGACAAGAGAATCAGAAACACTGATTCATAGAAGTTAGGGGATCTTTCTCACAGAGCTTACTGTCTAAAATGTAACTGTCAGAACCAACTCAACTCTATGATCACTATTGTTTTAACGTGGACTATTGGGAAATACATACAACTACAGTTTCAAATGTTTCTCCCTTTTTCCTGTTCTCCTTTCCTTAAAAAAAAAAAGCTAACACAAAAATCTGGCTGTGTTTCTGGTTATGAGAGCATTGCAGATGTGCGAAGTATACACTTGTTCCAAGAGAAGCTGAGAGGTTCCACCCTAGGAAACATGCCAACGTTCCCGTAGCTTTCAGTCTAGTCTACTGGCAGCCAAATGTCCTCCTCTCTCTTTAAATGTATCATTTTATGTATTGGATTGGTTGCTTTGTTTTGGTTGAAAACTAAAGAGCCAGCTGTCTACAATCTGATGTAATGTTACCTTGGAAACTGAAAATGAAACACTTAGGCATGGTAGTCTGCATTACAACATTTACTTTAGCCAATGTTATGAAAAATATTGTGCCATTTGCACTCCGCTGTGGAAATGTTTGCTCTACCAGAAATGTAAATGGGGCTTTTATTTTCTTTGCATCATCATCATCAACATTTATTTATATAGTGCCAGCAGATTCCGTAACGCTTTACAATTGGGAGCAAACATTAATAAACAATACTGGGTAATGCAGACAGAAGAAAGAGGCCCTGGTTGCAAGCCTGCAATCTACGGGATGGGACAATCTTTGCATGATCTATATATGACATCACTGATATAGTTTTGATATAGTTTTCTGAATGCTTGTCCCCAATTGCTGATGCTGCTACTGTTTTAGGTTACCTGCAAACAGTAATACATAAGAGTTAGTTGTCCCTTATTATGTTTTGTATTGAGAACAGTTAAACAGACCATTTTAAGCACTACCATTGTTCTTGCTGCGTTCACAGCGAAGACCTTCTGCTATCTGTGTTAAAAAAAACCTTCCCCCACTTATATCGCTACAACTTTGACTGAAGTTTCTTATCAGACATCTGTTTAGAGAAGAGGATAGGTTGCATTTTAGAATTGGAACGAACAGAAGGAACCATGGAGGACCACTCATGGCAATTTCTCACCAAGGAGCATAAAAACAGACATTACTTTTACATAAACTTTCTTTAGCACAGCAGAAATAAAGAGAGAAACATTTTACTGCTTTTTCTCTTTAATTCCAATGTCCTACTGTAATTTTGTGGTGTGTCTAGAATTTGGATACCTTTTTTATGTCACATGATTTGTCACGGTCAATTTGTCTTTAGGAAAGCTAGTCCTTTTTTTCAGGTTGCACCCTGTACTGAAGGCACATCTCCACAATACTGGACTGAAAATAAGTGCAAACAATATCTTTCACTTTCTTCTGCCATCCACTTTGGTGACCGCCGCTGTTTAGCCAACACAAATTCCATTATGCCTCAGAACAAATACAATATTGTATTTTAAATTTCTCTAAATGTATTTATTATTAAATATCTCATTTCAAAGTGTCGCAAACTTTTTTGGGGGATAGTTGAGTTCTTGGGTATCACAACATAGGTAAATTCATGAGTAGCACCTTTGCTTCATATTTATCAAAGTCACATAGAAATCAGTAGAGTTCTGTTATTAGATTTGAAAGAATCATAGACCCCCATGTATACTTGTATAATTAAATACAAACATTTATTTGTAATTTTTTAGGAGAGGCAAGAAACTAATGTTTCAGTGTTTTCTAAAGTTCTATACTTTTTCACCTATGCGCTAATTTGAAGCTTGTTTTGTGTTCCATAGTAGTTGCGCTGCTAGACTTTATGTAGCTATGTAATAGTCAATAAATACTGGGAGTGTTAATCCTGTGTAGTGACCCTCTTCACAGTGTTATCTGTTGATTGTTCTCAAAGAAGCAGGTTCCATGAAAAGTGGTGGTGGTGGGGGGGGGGACACAAAAACGAGCAAACGTAAAAATGAAAAGTATATATTTGGGCAAAAAATGTACTAGCAACTGAAATAAGAGCGATAGGTAATCACGTGTATTTCGACCTTCTAGACATGTTTCGCCGATGTCTCTGGCTTCCTCAGTGGGCAGTTGGCCAGTGTATATGTTTTTAGGCCCAGTAGGGGTTTGACACACTGACATACCAGTTTTGTTCAATCTGTTTTTTTATTAAAACATGCTGTGCACATATAATAAAAATGATAGATCATGTTTGAAAACTGTAACCATTGAGTCAAACTCTAACCATTCTCACAAATTAACAATTGAGTACATTGATAATCCTAAACTGCGATGAATTATTTATAACTTTTTAATGTGTTGCACATTGTGACCTAGATTTCCATATGAATGCAGTGCATTTTATTTTTTAGGAATAATGTCCGTTTGCTTTGCTTGTGGTTTGCCGTTATATTTCTCATTAAGCAGACATACTGACATGCTTTCTTAATTCATTGGAAAACTGGATTTTTGTTTTTTTTCAAACACTGTGCTTTTTAGTTTAGTCTCCCATGCAGCAATGCAGTATTTCCTTGGTTTCTTTTTCTTATGTTTATATTGAGAGGACAAAGAGGTTTGAAGATTGATTTCTAAGTAGTTCTTCCAATGCTGGCTTAGACCATGCAGCACAGCCTAACCTGTTTGGCCTTATATTTATGATAAACCCTTGGATAACAATAGTTATTTTATTGTATTTAATACTGCAACTGTGGTTAGTCCCATGGAATTACTCTGAATGAAAGTTATCATTCTCAATCATATTCAGTTCCTCTTGGTGTAGCACCCATCTGATCATTATCCAATTACCATATTGTTAAGCTTTGTTGTTCTAAGTGAAGTACATATGGGTCAATAGTTTTAGCTTGCTATGTATACATTTGGAAACTTTCTACAGTTTTCCAAAGTTAACATATTGCATGATGTTGGTCATTCGTAACTGAACTCTATAAAGAAGGTCAACATGGTGTTTTGGGCAGCTATTTGTAGCATCTATTTGAAGTTGGATATATGAACTTTGTTTCATATAGAAGTACATCTGACCCCACAATCTTACTGTATTTATATCATCATACCTCCAACATTTAGAATAACAAAATCAGGACAAAATATACCTACCTCCGTTCCACCCACAAATGAAAACATTTGGGTAAAACCCTACCCATTTTTTGTTAAGTTCCACCCCTTTTGTGGCAGCAAATCAGGGCTGTTGGGAGGTATGCATCATTACTCTGTTTTGGCTGTATGCTTGTTGGCATGGCTCCTCCTACTTCTAACTTGTTTACTCAGGACTCGCAGATTCTTGCTTTTGTAATACTTTGTGGTGGTATTAACACTTAAGGGTCTAATTATGTTGAGTCAGCGTTAAGGAACATTTTTTATCTTTTCTTATCATAGCGATCGAAAATCTTCTTTATCAAAATTTTTGAGGGCTTTTACCCATTTATGAGCTATTTTCCCAGCCCCTAAGGCTACTGCTGACAATACCCTTCATCACCAAGGGAGCTTTGTTAAATAAGGTGAAGCACTAATGGGAGTTTTTGCTGGATCTATGGCTTTTTACCCGTTCAGAAGTAGACCCCTAAATCTTTTACTTGTTCGTGTGCATTAGGCCCACATTTCACCTCTGGTTGATGATAGACATTAGTGAATACGTAGACTCATGATGTGTAAGAGAAGCCAAGATTATTCAGGAGCAGCATCTGAGGCAGTTGAACTTTAAATTACTGTAGTCCAATTTGTTAGCAGTGATGTAAGATCAAAGTAATATATATATTGCCCTTTTATCTCCTCCTTATATCAACTTTTTATTTTTATTGTAGCTTTTACAATATGTAATTTAAACGATTAAACTTCCTCATAAAGATTATGTGGGTTTTTTTTCTGTGTTAATATAGCAATAGATTAAATCAGCTTTTCTATTCCGGTATCCTTTCATCATTTAATCATCTTGCCAGCAAAAAAAGAAAGAAATATTTTAAAGCTAACACATGAAACCTAATACAGTGTATGAGAGATCTGTTACACAATAGATAGCCTATCAGTTAGTTTTATCTGTTAAACTTTAGGCACCTTACACATAAGCTTAGTTAAAAGCATGTAAACTGGTCTGGGGAACCCATTGGTTTCAGTGACCCCATACTTAATTGCGATGGCAGCTAAGAGTGTGGTTAAAACACTACCTGCTCTATTTGCTTGAGACCACTGAAGGACCCCCACTCTGCCCCCCAAAGTGTAAATTGACATATGGGATCAGCTGACCTTATCATAAGTAACTATTAAATATGCAAATATCTGAAATAAAACACCCTTGTAATGCTTCGGTAATACACGGTGCAAAGCAGGTCAATGTTGACAATACTTACGGCTTGATTTATGTGATTTGTGATTTGATCTACCTAATATTGTTTATACTGCAAAGGTCTACTGTCATCTGCAAATGACTGGACATACAATAATAAAGATACCTGGCTTTGTAAGAGCAGATACAATTTGGTTATAAATCCACCGTTACAGAACCATTCATGAGTTAAATCCTTGTCATTGTGGATGTGAGACCTTTGAACATGCTTTAGTGGTTTTAAGTTTATGTATGGACCAAGGTCACAGCTAAGCGAGAAACCAAAACACATGCAACAAACAATGAACACAGTGCTTCCAGCTGTGTTTATGAAGCATGGGATACTTCTAACAGGGTATTTTTAAAAATAAAATAAAACTTTTATTATGATCTAATTTATAATCTCATAATTAAATCTTGTTATTAAATGATGTGAAATGTAAACAGCACTATGAAGTCCTGTGCTGTTACCTCAAGTAGATGAACGGAAGTATCACATTGTATATGAATTGGCTTTAGCACAGGATTTCTGTTCCATCTTGTTCCATCTGCTGTCACTGCTGCTGGAGAAAAGATGCATTTTTCTGTTATTGTTTTATTATATTGTGCTCTTGAGGGGGAACATCTGGGATACAGCACATTTGATCAAACACAAAAGTGAAGGAAATAAATGAGCAAACATCTGACATGAGGTTGGGGAATATATTCTGTATAGCTATAGGTTTGTAGTCTCTTTTTAACCAATTGAATACATTTGTGGTAGATCTATGACGCAGTCTTCTCTAATACAAGTCTGACTTGCCATCAATGTTACACGCATTAGTTCATTGTGAGGCTTTAGTAGGATCATACTATGTCCTCAAAATCTCTGTTAATTTTTGAAGCATAAAGTGTACTGAGCACAAAAAACTGATTGTAAAAAAGAAAAGTGATCTGCTCTAACAATGAGAAATTTAAGTAAGCTTTAAGACCTAATGGTGACCACACATGCAGTACCTGAGCCATTTAATATGATTGGGAGCAACTGGATGGTTAAATGCATTGATCTAGTTGTTCAGTCACTGAACTAAATAGCCATGTTGAAAATGCAAAACACATGCTCTTCCACCTCAAAATGTTGACCCCCCCCTACCGAGCATTGATGTGAGGAGTCATTTGCTGCCCACACAAAATTGATCTTATTAATGCCAACCTAAACATCTTCCCTTCAGTGTGGAGGCTGCAGAGGAAGGAGGGAGACTGGTAGTAGTCTACACTCCACTCCCTCCTCTGATTGGCTGTGCTGCATGACCTCACTGCATTTGTTATTTAATGATACAAATGGTGTAAAAAACACTAAACACATATTGCTAGAAAGGTCACAACTTTACTCAAGAAACTTTGTAATATCCTTTCATTTTCCAAAACAGATTTTGGCTTTAGAGGGCAGTCTATTGAATAAAGTGAGATCTATACATAGAATTACTTTGTTAAAGGGAATGTTAGTCCAGCACTGGTCATTACAATTCCTTATGTGTATAATAATAATAATAATAATAATAATAATATATCTGAATTAACTGAAGTGTTTATACTTAATCAAATCAATATATATGAGATATACATATAGCTTTTTGGATTTAGCTATCCTTATATTCTTACCACAGTTTGTTATTTCTTGTGAGGCATTATATTTGAAATGCCACATTGGTGTTATTTTATATATTTATGTCCTAACCACTTGTATACCTGAAGTGTCAGCTAAAATGGAGCCCTTCATTCCTTACATAAACTGATTTTAACAATGAAAGAAAGAAACATTATATATTTTCAAATTGTTTCTCTACAGGTCCCATTGCAGCTGCCCCAGTCCACCTCATTACAGTTGTACACCTCTATATACTGTATAGATATAGTACCAGTATTCATTTCTTCTCTTTCTATACTGTATAACCATAACAGGCTCCAGTGTCCCTTACTGCCAGGAAGCAATGGTGCCTACTTTAAAATGCCACAGGAAAAAGGAGCAGGGATGTAAAAAAAGAAACTAGTGGCATGCTATTGTTACTTCCTACAGCATTCACATAGTAGGTTATCCTGTTGTTGATGAAAAAACGTTTGAAACAACCAACAAGTTGTTAATTGCATTTGTAACACTGTTCAATTCCCTACAATATAAATAGCAGTTACAGGCGGCCTTAGTACAACCTTCTGCCTCTAGATAGCTCCCTCCTTATGTAGCAGTTACAGTAGGGCCTTTCCCCTTGGACCTTACCAGTACATTATAGCCAAAGCTTGGGGCACTGAAACCGCCCTTAGGAACTAGAGGTGTGCGCATAAAGGCGGCACCTGATTGAATGGCCGAAGTGCCTGTCTCATCACCCAACTTCTACAAGTTGGGGTTTGAGACACTATATAGTAAGGGAGTTTGTTTCAGTGTGGATAACTTTGTTAGTCTAGATACTAGGGCTGCGCTTGGGGCACGAATGTTTCTTTGTATCTTGGAAAAGAGCATTAAGAATGAACTGCTCTATTCTATTATACCCACTGCTTTGTAGCCTTGTATCTATTCGTGTGTATGTGTTCCTTCTCCATTAGTCGAGAGAACAGTCTGAAGACGAGTCAGAGGAGTCAGTAAAATTCAAGAGGCTCCACAAGCTGGTGAACTCCACTCGACGAGTCAAGAACAAACTTATCAGAGCAGAAGAAATGAAGAAGCCCAATACAGAAGGTGAATACAATATGCAGAGGTCCATAGTTGATGACTGATCAATGCTAAGCATCAATAGATAACGCTAGTAAAATGCCAGGGAAAAATGTAAATAAAAATAAGATTTTATTACTTTTTTTGTTATATTTCAAAGGAAAAAAAGTGGTGTTATCCATAGCAAACACTTAAATGTTTCTTCTGTGTCCTAAACTGAATTCGCAAATCGCATTTGATTAATTTCTGCAGGCAGCCTCACTGTTTTCCTTTTGTACCAGTTTTCCAAAACCTCCCAAAAACTCCCTTTATTTTAATACCACTAAACCCATTTACTTGTATACCCAACAGAAAATACCACAAATATTTATTTGTGAATAAAAAGCCCCAAACCTTTGCTGCTTTATTCGTCTCGACAATGTCCCTGATGTCCATATAACTGTCTCTAAGAAGGCTTTTAAGGGAGTCTAGGTTCTCAAATGTTTTATTTAATTTTCCCCTGTAGTTCCTCCCAATAAAAATCATTTTCAACTGAGTGAGTTTCGTACAAAGCCTGCAGAAATGAAAGGCACTTCTAAGTGCACTCTAATATATTTGTTATCGATTAAGTCTCTAGTGTTTCTTTAAATAAAGTAACTTCTGGGCAAGCAACCTAATATTTTTATGTGTACTACTCATATAGTATAAATTTCCTAACAAAATTAATCTGTATCATCTTGTTTCAACACAAGAGCCTCATGATGGGAGACATCTCTAAACTAGTGAAAGTTGGTCCATGTGTTATAGATTAGAATATTTACCCTCTAGTGCAACTATTTTACTTTCTGAGCTGCTCTTTAACATGCTAACTTGGTCCCAGTTATGTCATTGGCTACAATGTTACTATTAACAGTATTTATTGCTATTAACGGTACTTGTTGTTGTTGTCATATTCCAGGAATCCTAATGTTTTACAATTGTTTCATAAGGTGTTTTCTCATTACAGGTCTAGAAGACACAATTCACAGCACTCCGGTTGCGGATGATAAATCGGCACTTTATTCTGGCGTTCATAAGAAGCCACTATGTAGAGTGAATTCAATGGAGAAAACACAGATAGAAGGTATTTCACCTTCTGTGTCCCCTTCATCTGGAAACTTTGACACAATGAGTGTTAACAGAAAACTGGTAAAGACTTTGAGCAAAACTGAAGGTCGTGGTCTCATCAAGCCTCCCAAGAAGATTGGAACTTTTTTTTCCTATCCTGAAGATGACAAGTCCCAAAAGGTTTCTCGTTCTATGACAGAGCGAGATTTGAAGAAAGGTCTTGGTTCTTTAAGCCACGGGGTAAGTACAGAGAGTGTTTGCTTTTATGACAGAAACAGGCACAAGCATCATCTTTTGGTTTCTCTGGAAGAGGTGCAAAATATCAGGAAACAGATAAGGTTGAAGAAACTCGATTCTAATTATTCATGTGCTAGAACTTTTCTCTGTCCGCGGCCAGCTAGAAAAGGAACATCCTCTCCAGTTTGTGACCAGCAAATATTCCGTCAGAGATCCAAAGGAGGCAGCAGCGTCTTTCCAAACAGAAGGCCACGGGGCCGCACAGTCAGTGAATTTAACATAACCTATGTGGTCGAGCGGAGTTTGTACAGTCATTTGAACTTAACCCATCTTGTGCGACCTGTCAGTGACAGGACTCTTAGCAAGGCTGAGAAGCGGTGCCTGCTGGAAGAGGAAGAGGAGGCTGAGAGAAAATGGGCAGCTACAGTGGACCGTTGTACTAAAAGGGTTCTCTTGAGAATCCATCAAAAGTCTGTGAGTCGAAAGAGTTCCCTTGATGTTCGCCTTCCATCTCCTATTGAGCTGCAGTCAGTGATGGTTTTACATATCTCCACCCACATATGACCTTCACTTTAGATTTGCACATTTTTCCACACTAGATAGATGCCAAAAGAATTGCTTACCAGCGAACATTTATTACCATTTATTGCTTAATGAGCTGTGAACATTTTTTAAGAGTGAATATTGTCCCCTGCAATTGCCCTGGTTCTCATCCTTCCAAAAACATGTAATATTCCTTTACAAATAATATAAAATGATGTATAGCAAAAGCAAAAACAACAAATATCATCTATGTTTTGTATATCATAAAAGAACCTTTTAAGATAAGGCTGTGTTCATCCATAATGGCCATAGCAATATATAATTACACAACTCCACCACTAGTTAAGCAGTAAACATCCGTGACAAAGATGCCTCAAGGCATCAGTATTTAGTTCTACTCTGACAGTGACTTTTGTATTCCTTTAAAAGATTTTATTTTATTGCATAGCTCTTACTTCTGGCAGCTTCTGAGTTGTAATGACTATGTAATTTAACCTCTTACTGCCTCACACAAGTCCTATTAGATGTTTGTGTGACACAAGTAATGCGCGTTAGCATATCTGCATTCTCTTACACATACTAATTGTTCCTGCATTACACAACACAAGCAGGAAACCACACATCGGAATGAAATACCTCGCTGACTGCAACCTCTGGGAAATGGTGATGGTTCATATTGTGTGGAAGTGATCATCCTGTGTGAATTATTTTTTTTGTGGACAATGTTTTTCATATCATGTATTTATTGTTTGATGAAGATTCTGCACTTGATTGCATGAGCATTCCATTGCAACTGATCATTTCATCAACAGTCTCAGTAGCAAGACTGACAGAGAAGTCAGCACTTGTCTCTACTTATGTATGGCTTTCCCAATGGATTTTCATTCAAAGACATTGCGTAAAGGAACTGTTCAATAGGCTAACAAACCTTACTAGTCAATAAGGGTGTATATATATATATATAAAATATAAATTTTATTATGAACATCACCAAATAATTTTCTTACTGATATCTTATAAAAAAGATGAATGACTCCAGAAATGCTTGGAGTATATTCTTGCATTGTGTTTATGTATTATAATAATACATTTTGTTTTCTATTGTAGCACATGTGTTTAAAACTGTTGTCTGGCCTTAGGAGGACAATAAGGTTATATTTTTCCTTCAATACAAAACTATGTTTTATTTATTTTTTTTAAAACCTTGGAGTTCTTCAATGCTTCCGTACCGATGAACTATAGCGTGACGTCATTAGAATTAACCAGCTATTACTAGTTTTCTGCCGAGTTTATCATGAAATCTACGATTGCTTCTTTTTGACTTTGGATTATTTGGGATCTATGTTTCGTTGAAGTAGACTCTCAAACCATCCAGCCAACTCCCTCTCCCTTTACAAAGTTGCGGCACAGATTTGTTTATTTCCCTAGTGTGGTTACAATCCTTTGTTTTTAGAACCTGGCTTTTTTTCCGGCTTCCTCCAGCTGCTTAGTATGTTTTCTTTTCACAGAGATTTCTCTAGTGCTATGGAGGAGCCTAAACTGCATTGTTTTTCCCTGATCACTGGAACAAAAGGCCAGTTAAGCTGTATATTTCCTGGACAAATAGTCACATTTAATATTGAAGAAGTGTAGGAAGTGGCCGATGCTATAGGGAAAAGGCAGAGGGGACAGGGACATCAGTCTTGCCGTACATACTTACGGGCAGTATAGCTTGCCCTATGCTGTATTCACCAGTAGGTGCATTTAGTTTGAACTCTTCTCAATATAGCCATCAGTTGAGTCCTATTACAAGTCCTGTTAAAGTATGCCTAGCAATTAACAGTGTGTGAGCCATAGACATAGCTGCACTGTACCAACTTTTGTCATAGTGGTCAATTAATCAATCAAGCAATCATGGTTGTAACGAGCATTCCATAGTCTGATATTAAACCGACATATGTGCATACCCTATAAGGAAATAAAGGGGCTGTCATGTTGTTATTTTCTACTTTATATGAACATTGTAATTCAGTTACCAGTAGATATCTAACAACAGTGTGTGGCGCTGTCATTCTAACGAACATTGTTAATGGACAATGTTGTTAAATGCACAAGTTTCAGCTGTCCATACATGGCTTAGTTAATAATTTAGGATCTATTTATGAGCTATGACTTATATGGGAGTACAGTGCAAAGTGAGTCATATGAATTTAAATCCATGCATATCTTTTATATTACGTCTAGTATTGGAGAAGTCACAATGTTTGGTTAAAAATGGGATTCTGTACATGATCTGATTGTTCTCATAGAATAAGAACACATATTTACTCGCTGTAGTCACTTATGTGAAGAATGCTGTTGTGCATACATGGACAAAACATTTCCCATTGAATTCCCAAAAGACATTAGACCAAAGACCTTGGATTTATTGCAAAAAAAAAAGTCTAACTGCGTTATTTTTTTGTTTTTTATATTTATCGGGGGGGAGGAGGCTTAAGATTGGGTTGTGCATAATATATTTTTGGTTATTGCCTGCATGTCCTACTGATGTAGGTTAGAAATACTTGCTACAATGCAAAAAAGTGTAAAATGTAGTTTAGTTGAGTAATTTCACATCCTGCCCTTTATAGCAGTTTTGAAATCCTAAATGATGGTGGATTCTTTAAATGTAAAAGTACTGATCAATTTTTAGAAGCGCAAAATGCCTACATACTGAATTTCTAGAATAAAAAATGCCTGTTTACTGTATTTATATACAGTATGTCTGTGTGCAGAACAGTGTGTATTATGGGGTAGACTTGTGTTTATGTTTTTCAAGTTTACCATTGTTTACTTGCATTTTAATTAGATGCAAACTTCAGTGTTTGGGAGAAAATATATTTATAACTTACTATTCCTTCTAACCTGCTTTATAATGATTACCCTGATAAATAATATGTGGCTATCATTTGTGTGGTGCATCCTAAGTTAAATGGTCATTTATTTTTCCACCCATGTTTTGTGTCCCTTTAAGAAAACCGTATTGTAATGTATATAGCATATCTTTATCTGCTGTGCAGAAGTGGGGAGAAAAGACAGTGAGCAGTGAGCCATGTGGTTACCATACATTAGCTCATCGTGATTCTCAATATGACTGAAAAATGACTCTGTAGGCTTTGATGAAGCCTTTAAACCAAAGTGAATTCTGAAGGAAGCCTATTAATATTTAAACGTGAATGAAACCCCATCAAACGCCATTTCTGTGTGAGCATGAACCACCAAACAAATATCTCAATTTTTTGTTTCTCCGGGTTCCATTTTGTACAGTGGCATATGTTTTTGTTTTTCCGGATTCCATCTTGTACAGTGGCATATGTTTTTGTTTTTGGGCTGTTTGAAGTTATTTATAGATTTCATTTTATATTTTCATTTTTTTTTATCTCCTTTTTCTGTCTCATTTCTCTTCTTGCTTCCTACTGCTTTCCTACTGCTCCACAGAGGACCTGCAGCTTTGGTGGATTTGACCTAACCAATCGCTCCTTACACGTTGGAAATAATACAGACTTATTGGTGAGTTTATCAGACCTCTCCACTTATGTTGGCTATTTTATTTAAAATGCTCAATGCAGCACAGAATATTGCAGAAGATATTAGTGTGCTGATCTTTGTGAGGCAGTGACTTGTTCACTTATGTACATTGATAATGAAAACAATGTGACTGGGACCGTATCATGATGTAATGAAGGGAATTGTAGATGTCACAGACTGAAAGAGTTATTGTGCTACTGGAGACCCTGCTCCTTCCATGAGTAAGGAGGCTCCTATGAAACTGGATCAGGGAAACAGTGTGTCAAACACACCTCTATATTAAATGAAGTTCATACATCCAACTTGTTTTTTTTTTTACTAGTCTTCCACAACATTCCTAAGACACTAGACCCCAGCAATTTCAATTCTACAGATATAATTCATTGAAAACTTCTGCTATAGGTTCACCGCTGGCACCCACAGTTTCCTATTGGCTGATAGATTCACCAGACAAGATGAATGGTTTTGACCTATCATTATCCTTCTTATTATGTGTGTGGCAATGCCATGGGGTTCAGGAATGGTTTTGCCTTCTCCAAGTTTTAGATGTTTGACGTAATATCCTTACTGAAATCTGAACTGTTAGGTTAATTCATTCTAAACACAATGTAAGGTTTCTTGTAATCCTAGTGGAGATAAAATATTGTTATGTATATTCTGGGGCTGCAATGAAGTTTAATATTGTTGGGCTGTTTAAGGTTTTGGATGTACGAATATTTATTTAGCAGGGAAAGATGATGGCTATTGGAGTCACTCATTGCTGCGTCTTTTCTACAAATAAATCATGCTGCCGTAGATGATTATTCTCACACACTGGAAATGATTTGGGAAAGCTCAAGTTTGACCTGATTTACTCTTACAGGAGAAAGATGGAGAGTTTATCTACAAAGAAGTCATTAAATCCCCCACCACATCAAGAATCTCACTTGGTAAAAAAGTGAAGTCTGTCAAAGAAACCATGAGGAAAAGGATGTCCAAAAAATACACAAGTTCTGTGTCAGAGCAGGTCAGTAGGAAATTTACATTCCTTTCCTGCAAATTGTTTATTGAAATTAAGCTGCTTTAAAAAACAGAAATAAGCTTTTGAATTCTGGAGTCCAGCTGTGCTTGAATGCCACATAGCCAGATAGAATAATGCTCTGCAACAGCTACCTAGCAATGTGGCTGCTGTGTATGCGTGTTAGTAGCCTGCCACATCTGCATATGTATGTCACAATCAGTGACACCGGATGAAGACACGGTTTGCTGTGTCAAAACCTGACACATACAACCTGCTGCTGTCGGCCTGCTGTACAACTACAACTCGCCAGTCACTCCAGGGGGGCATATATTACAAAGACCCGGTTACTTATAACTGCTAAATGTGGCTTTACGATATAGATGCAGTTAGCCCTGTTTATTATATCCCGCATTAAGAATGTTTTTCATTCAAATTTTTTCTCCTACTCTGGCTGCAAAAATGTTAATTTATATTTCTACATATTGACGCTCGGGACGCAAATAGCAGAACTCATCTGAGAAAGGGGAATCATATGCACCCTATTTCTATTATGCTTTCCAGTTAAATAAAATGCAACCATGCAATGCATTGCTAATGTTCCAAACACCTTCATCACAACTAAACAAGCAAATTTAAATTATATTGAGCACTGCAGCTTAAGGAAAACTTAGGTACTTTGTCATTTAAAACACTTTCTTAAATCTCTATGTAAAATCGTTAACCACAAGGGTAGACATACTTAATAAAATAGTTTCTCTGTACATTGACAAATGCTGCCCTCTAGCCTTGGCATAGCTGTACTACAACTTGGCAAAATGTTTCATACATTTCTGCAGAAACATGAAACATTATGATCTAGGTACTCTTACCAGTAAACACTGACAATTCAGTCAACGTATGTCATTTAGGAACATGATATTTGTTACTGACATGAAGAATCTATACATTTGGGAAGACATCCAGTTTGTTCTATGGTTTCATACTTATTTTATTCTATTAATAAATGTTCAACATACCGTATTTCTTCGTTAGCAAGACGCCATCGACTATAAGACACACCTACGAATGAGTCCTATGAATAAAATAAAATGCAAAAGACGCACCCGCCATTCTAAGACGCTCCCCAATTTTAGAGATGTTTATATGGGGAAAAAGGTGTGTCTTAGAATCGAAGCAATACCGTATTAGTCATGCTGTTTTTTTTGCTGGTTGTAGTCCACTGCAATACTGCACAACTGTTTAGCTGTCTAGGTGAGACTGAGAATTACTATTGAGTCAATCTACGTGTTACATGACAATACCCAGGGGTTATGACATTTTGCCAGCATGCAATTTTTCTCTGTTGCAAATCTATTAATTAATCTACTTGAATTTATAGACAAACTGTATGAATTAGTGTACATTTAAACACAAAGGAAGTTTAAAATGCATAAATCGGAGTCATTCACAGAGCAGAAAGCTGCATACAACAGAGATCTTACTTAGTACTTTACCAATCCAATATAGATGTCATCCTGACACATTCAAATTGAATGCTGTACCTATGCCAGCTGACAGTGACAGTATGACTAGCTGTTTTCTATTACTGCAAATAGTGTTTTGGCTTTTTTGCAGCTGGTATCTGTGTTTTGAAAAATATTATTCTTAATGACCACATGAATATCACATACCTGTAACAGGAGTCTTTTATAACTTAACACATTTTTGTGTGTGTAGCTTTGACTTTTGTATTAAAATACAGGTATTTTCTAATACATGATAACCAGTCTATCCTTATTATGATATACACTAGCCATATTTATAAAACATCTTCATGGTTTCCATTGTTGATACTGTTGTTATTACCATTTGTAAGATACTTATTCTAGTAACAAGCAAAACTTGTTAAACTGGTAAAAAGATGACTAGTACAAAATATAACAGGGATGTCAGCACAGGTAGTACATCTACTAACTGTACATAACAAAAGGTGAAATCTTGTATGTATTGTGCAGTAATAAATGACCATTAATAAATGTGGCCTGTGGGCCCATAGCTCAGCTTAATAGCAGCCAACTAGCACCGTGCATCACATTAGCATCCCATTAGCTAAGGCATTTCATCTGCTGCATCTTTACTGGACATATGGTGATGAATAGACTATTTCTATATGCTCATCTGGGCTGGTTTAGTCTTTTCCATGACAAGTAGGGTTATATAGTGTATAATTGTTCAGGGGCGCTTCCCTTTCTAAAGGTGCAAGGTTTCTAATATGGCAAATTATTAACAAAATAAATTATTAACAAAATAAGTTATTTTATGTTTGTTAGGTAAATTGTTCACTATACAAAATATTTTACTTTCACCTCTACAGTGGATCTCTACAGTTGGATCCTACAGACAGTTTGAAACTGGCCGGTTAACTCTATGTAAGCCAAATGTCTATTCAGCAAAAGGTGTTTATATCTAAAGAAAATAAAAAAAACTCCTGACACAATTACCTTAAACTGGAAGCGGTAGGCAATTGAAAGGGTTATTACAAACTAGCACACCTCTCTACATATCATTGCATATTCACTTCAATATTCCTGTTATGGACTGTACTTATACAAGTAATATACTCTACACAATGTAAAGCTGTATAGAACAACAGAATATACAGTCTACAATGACAAATTGTTGATCAGTCAGACCCTTTGGGTAGAAGTCAAAATGAATTGCTGAAGCTAATGCCATACTTCCCAATATTTAGAATCATGAAATGGGGACAGAATAAGCCCTGCCTCCGTTTTGTCCAAAATCCGCCCACAAGGGGCAAATATGTGAAAAAACACCACCCTCTGTTTGTTAAGCCCTGCCCCTTTTGTATCCTGCAAATAGGTGTGTCCTGCCCAAATAAGAACATTTGGGAGGTATACAATGACAGTAAGTGGCATACAGTTGTGTTACTGCCACCATTGCAAGGGGGTGCAGCACTACAAGACTATCAATGCAGAGCATGCGCAGTAACATTTTTTGCTGTGGGGCCTGGCACTGTTGTGTTTTGCCCCCGCTTATAGTATTATAGTGATATAAGAATTGTGTAAAAAAAGCCTGTTTTATGCCATAAATCAAACAACTGGACTAAGTCTCACTCTCTGAAAGGCCACACAGTTCCATATTGAAGTTGTTGTGCAGACACAGAACACACAAAGAGGTTATTTTGGTTCATAGATCACGTTGTGCTTTCCTCTATTTCAGCTGAGTTGCTACTGTTGAAATTAAATACATTTGCTGCTGGTCTTGCAGAATGCAAATGATAGGTTTCATTTTAACTAGCTTTATGAGTAGTCGTAAGTTCCATGTACTTGGCCTGTCTGAACTCTACTTGGCGTCATTCGAAAGGCAAGCTGCTATTTCTGCACATTGTAATTTTCCTTAGCTAAACAGTTTGTTTATGTTAATACTGAGTTGGTGGCTGGAACTTCTTGCCTACTCGATATTTTAATAGGTCCGTAGAAGTGGTGAGATTCTAAACATGTAAATACTGGCATATAAAGTACAATCATTTCAACTTTAAATAATTGCTCTAACCGAAAAACGCATCCTCTGAAATTGCAATTTCTCAGACCATGTCATAATAGTATAAATATAGTGTTGTCTAATTAAAATGAACCAGAAGCAATTAGCATTCTGTACATTGCTAAACATCATCCAATAATCCCCAAATTACCAGAACACTTAATTCATATGTGATGAATGAGGACAGGATATTTATATGGGGGAAGAACGAGGAGGTTTCCGCTTTTTGCCTGTCCCAATTTCTTTTATTCCAGATGGTAAGTAGCAACAATTAAAAAGTATTCAAACAACACTGCTCTGCAAAGCGGAGCCAGTTCAAGCACTTCTGCAAAGTGAGAAACCTGTAGTCCACCCCTGTGCATTTATGATACATACTGGATGTACCTTTTACTTATGCAGCTCAAGACACAACCTTCAAGACACAGCAAGTGAAATGTATTAACATTACATTATTATGAAAAAAGGTTTTTATTTTTTTAAGCCATTATAATTTTACACATATTCTTTTAATATAAATCAGTTGCACCTTCCTAATAATGTAATAATAGATTTTTGTTTTTAAACAAATGTTATTTTTTGCTAATGGGATTAAAGCATTCTATAATATTTAATGATTTGTTAGTAGGGTGTCACCGTTCTGTTTCAGTGTATGCGTAATGCATCATTTTATCTCAGCTAAGCAATGATCTGACAACTCCAGGTTTTATTCATAAATGTCTCACATTTTCAATTCACTGATCATTTCTAATAAATAAAGTAAACAATATTTAGAAATGTTGATAATTTGATTAGTTTTTTCCCTCAATATACACAGACATGGATATGTATGTATTTGGATATTGTCTGTAATTTTATTTTTATTTATTCTATGTTATGATCTGTAGACGGATGGTCAATGTTATGAAATCTTTTGTAGGACTCAAGCATAGACGGAATACCTGGCTCCCCTGAATCTCCTCAGCCCCCCATCAGCACACTTGAAAAGCCAAAACTAAAAGCAGGGGGCTCAGTGGAAAGTCTTCGAAGTTCCCTGAGTGGGCAGAGTTCAATGAGTAAGAATATACATTGTTGTTTCATTATTGGACTCTGGGGGGTATTCAATTGTTAGCGAGTTTGGAAGTTCGAGTGTGCAAAGTAATTTTTTTGCTATTTTACCTTATTTTCGAGCGCGAAAACTTCTCACGCAATTCTAATCTTTTTTTTTTTTTGCTGCTACTTGTCTAACTACAAGCACCAACGTACCCATAGCACCCAGGGCATGAATGCACTTGTAGTAGAACCACAAGTGCCAACATGCTCTTACACCCACGGCTGGCTGTGATCTGTAGTTCCACAAAGCAAAATGTTAAATAAAAGCACAACACCCTCATTCCAACCACAAATCTTTATTAAAAATATTAAAACCCCAAGAAATACAGTAAACACCCTCATGTACACCATAGATTTTAATTTAAAAAAAAAAAACTCACCATGGACGAAATCCTCAGTTTTATGATGCTTTACTTACACACACTCATTTACGCAAAGTCCCAACAAATATTTTTACCTTCGAAGAAAGGTCCGGCTTGCCCACTGTCCCACAAATATTTGTACCTTACAAATGTCCATGCTTGGCCAGTGTTCAAATGTTTGTAAATTTCAAAAAATGTACCTCCTTGTAAAATCTTTAATTCTGCTGTACAGGGGGGGCCATTGTTGCTTGCAGTGCTGGGGCCCTTCTTCATTGCAGTGTAGGGGCCCATTCTCTTGTGCAGTGCTGGGGCCCTTCTTGATTGCAGTGTAGGGGCCCAATCTCCTTTGCAGTGCTGGGGCCATTCTTGATTGCATTAATTTGCTTTTATTTTTTTATAGGAAAATGAGTGCCTTAACCACTCCTCATTTGAAACTCGCTAGGACCAATAATAGAGCGCGAGGGGGTGAATGCAAAAAAACAATTGAATTGAGCGGTTTTTTTTTTAAAACGCACGCTCGAACAGGAAAAAACGAGCGCGTTTTTTTTTGGTTTTTTTCCGAGCGCGAAATTTTAACGCATCTCGCTAAGAATTGAATACCCCCCTGTGTCTACCTATCAGACTCAGGTCTTGTTTATACATTTGTACTGCACAAGGCAAACTGTGCAGAATGTCAATTGAGAGACAGCATGCTCCCGCAGATGGTTTCCTATCCACGTCTGCTTAATTGTTGTCTGTTGTCATTTAACATTCTTTCCATCTTCATTTAGTAGCTTAACTATATATTGTATGTTAAAAGGCCTGCATAATATCCTCATTACCCTTCCTAGCTGCAAAACAAGACAATCTCCATTATACAGCATGTAGCAGTACCACCGTGAAGAATAGCATTTGTAACAGATAGGTCTAGTTTGTGTCCAGTATTACTGACTGTTGTTATTCTGCTTTGCCAGGTGGTCAGACCGTAAGCACAACAGACTCCTCAGCTAGCAACAGGGAGAGCGTCAAGTCTGAGGATGGTGATGATGAGGAGCCACCATACAGAGGACCCTTCTGTGGTAGAGCTCGAGTCCACACTGATTTCACCCCCAGCCCCTATGACTCCGATTCCCTGAAACTCAAGGTTAGTAAAGCTGGTCATACACATAATAAATTGAATTGTAAAAAAACCAAAATGTGTGTGAGGACAATAGATTAAGTAGGATCAGATGTGGTGTCTGGATGAATTGATAATGCATTGATGAATGGTGGGACATTATAATCTAAATCATGCAAATTAAAGTTATTTTAAAGTGTGTGTATTCTAATCATGCTGCAAAGTCTAATCATGTTATAATGTGTAAAGCGATAGTTCACTCCTATTCCAATCGTTTTGGAAAAAAGTAATAGTTTTTTTTGCAAAGAATGCTAATGTAACATGTGTGCTGTTATTGTGTGTGTAGTATGTATATATATATTTATATATATATATATATATATATATATATATATATATATATATAGTAATATGATTCCCAATTTCATGTTGCCACAACAATGAAGGGTCATAGTGCTGCTAAAATCGTGCAGGGAGCTCACAAATATCTAATAACAGCCTCGGAGCTCATAGTAATTATATTATTTGATAGAATGTGTATAGTAAGTCCAATTGAAAGAAGATTGTCCCTTCGGCATAAGTTGTTTGTTACTGACTTAAAACAGTGTAATTGTCAAACCATTGAACTACCATTTTTGCTGCAGAATGGAGACATCATTGAAATTATAAGCAAGCCTCCGATGGGCACATGGATGGGCCTTTTAAACAATAAGGTTGGCACCTTTAAGTTCATATATGTGGATGTAATCAATGAAGTTGAAGAAAAACCTAAACGACCGACAAGAAGACGTCGCAAAGGAAGACCACCAAAGCCCAAGTCTGTAGAAGAGCTATTAGAGCGCATCAATCTAAAGGTTGGCATGGACGTTTGTGAACTTGTCTTGTACAGAGCACTGACACTGGCGAAACACACTTTAATCACTAGTGGCAACCACTGCATTTACCTGCATTTAGACAGTGTTCATTAAGAGTAAACTGTAAATGTATAATAGGCAACTATTGTGAAAGTGCTAAATGGATATTTTATTTAGCCATACACCCAAGGGTGTAACTAGAAATGTGAGAGTCCCATAGCAGAATTTTGTGAGGGTGCACATGTACATGAAGTAAACTCCTCTGGCTTACTGAAGCTCCCTCTACTGATGAGGCCATTTGATTATCTTTTGATTGCTTTCAATGACTGTGGAAGTGGGTTGGATTTTCACAGAAATATGGCAACATTCATTCAGCAACTTCTAAATTATTTTCTAACTAAAAAGAACTGTTTTTGCAGTAAAATATAAAATAAAGGAGGGTATACTTTAATTTTCTCTACGCCACATTAAGATATAGCCTACTAGATTGTCTATATCATTAAATCTAAACCCTATTCATGCATGTGCTGCCAAAAGTAACAAGTATATTTTTCATATATAATCAAAAAGTGTGACCTTCTCATCAGTATCACATGACAAATTTTAAAAGGGCTCCAGTGTGTGCCAGATTCCAAGAACAGTCAAAGTTTTATTACTGGAAATCTTTTAGCTTGCACTTGTTATCGCGGATCCACATTCCTGATGCACTGTAGTGATTGCAGTGATAGCGCCCGGCTCCTATATTGCACCCATCCATTACCCGGAGTACAGCGGGGAGTTTTTAAATATATATTCAACCCTTCCCAACATTGACTCGATTAGCAAATAGATGTGAATTTTATTTTTCTCCTTACATACAAACTGAGAGCCAAACTTAATAGAGGTTATAAGTATAAAACAAGATTTATACAATAACGGTTTCACCTCAGTAATAAAACCACCAAGCATGAAATCAATTGCTTATATTACAAAGTGTATTTAATAGAATAGCTGAGCAGCCTGTATTACAATATGATTATTTATTATGATTTGGTGCATATGGGCTATACAGATTTTGTGAGCATATTGGTTTGTTGTAGAACATTGCAGACAATTACTCACAGCGCTGACTAATAAAGAGTACTGAAAGGCACACAGACAACTTTCTAAAGGAAAAGAGATTCAATTAAAGCCTGACTACATTATTATTACTCTGCTGCTCCTAGGCATATAGCTGAGGTACAGTATCCAGAACCATTATCATAACATGACTTTTAACTCTAAATATTGCAATCATCTACCTCTCTCAATTTTCCAAATGCTCAGAGTAAAAGGATGTTTAGACAGCTTTTAAACAAGCTTCAAATATTAACTGCTTAATAATCTGAGAATTTCTCCCCTTCGTGGCCAAACCAATGTTTTAAGTTTCTAGTGCAGTAGAGTTTTATAATATTTTTGTATTTGTAGTCTGTTAAAAAGGACTATTATATCCAGTTTATATAGACCAATTGCTGCTATCAGGTGGTAGAGACTTGATACTGCCCCCTGCTGGGGCTGTGGCATCACTGCAGTAACACCACATTATTTCCTGTCCATACGAGTAAGCAACACAACGCATTAAATTTGAATACTATATTCTACAATTGCGATGCCAGAAAATGTATAATTCTTGGGTACCGTGGGTGAGAGCACGGATATCATTTCTGCCAGCCATTTTAAAATGTCAGTGAAGAGTTAACACTGTTTTAGTACATCGGTGAGTACAGCAACATGGTTAAACTTAAGGAAATTAGTATTTATTTTCAGTCTAAAAAAAAAGAAACTCCACCCACAGCCTTGAAATAGCTATACAGCTGTAAACAATAATACTGTTGCTGTCTGTGCCGGAGCCGAGTATATCATCTATATGACATCTCACGGAACTCATTTTCTACATGCAGACAACTATGCCCATATGTTTAACAGTTCTTTTATTTCTAGTTACTCTTTCATGAGCCTTATTTTTTCTACTAAATAAGAAGTATTTTTGACTATAGTTAAGGTACCATTTTAGCTTGCAATGTGGCATCCAGCGCTTATGTAGTTTATGGACACTCCTGTTATACCCAGTTATATATGATGGAGCGAATACCTCCTTATAATCGATCATCCTGTTATGTTGCTCTTGTTAATGCCACGATTACTATTGTGTGAGTATACTAGTAAGACACAAACGTCAGTACTGGGAAATGCTATAATAAGAAGTAAATCACTATGGGCCTGATTCATTAAGGAACTTAAATTAAGAAGTTTCTTATTTAAGTCTCCTGGACAAAACCATGTTACAATGCAAGGGGTGCAAATTAGTTTTCTGTTTTGCAGAAGTTAAATACTGACTGTTTTTTCATGTAGCATACACATATCAACTTTATATTTCAGTGTACAAATAAGCTATCAAGTATTTGTGTGTTACATGAAAAAACAGTCAGTATTTAACTTATGTGCAAAACAGAATACTAATTTGCACCCCTTGCATTGTAACATGGTTTTGTCCAGGAGACTTAAATAAGAAACTTCTTAATTTAAGTTCCTTAATAAATCAGGCCCTACATTTGTAACTATGTTTTAGCTATTAAGTATTCTGTTTATTTTTATTTGCAGGAGCATATGCCGACTTTCCTCTTCAATGGATATGAGGACTTAGACACATTCAAACTTCTGGAGGAAGAAGATTTGGAAGAACTGAAAATCCAGAATCCAGAGCATAAAGCAGTTTTACTTACAGCTATTGAGCTGTTACAGGAATATGATAGTAAGATTGGTTTTACCACAATAATTAGGAGATTGTATTATTTTATTATTGACAATAGTATTCTTATAGTATCCTCTTATGAGGAGCCAACATATTATATGTTTGTACAGAAATAATATTTTAAAGACAGAAGAGTACATTCATATAAGTGTTTACTTTATAAAAACTTACAAGCATACACATGTTTATAAATAATATACGTCACTCATAAATGTGTCACATGGTATTAAGAGACACCGGTTTGCTTTATGTGGGATTGTTATGAAAGCATTCTGCTATTTATATAGCAACTCCACCTCTGGGATCCCTGGTGTCTTCAGGGTTCAGTTCCAGAGCAAATGCAAAAAGCAAAACAGCACCAAAATGTGTTTGCCCTGTTGGGATATCACACACTGGCTTTGGCACCTGTTATGCCTGGTTTAATGGTATAGTGCAATGACATTAGCAATATGGTGTCTTTTTCAAAGAAGCTATTTTTGCACTGCATAATGGGCACATTTTGTATTTTGTGCACTTATAGTTATTAATACCTGAATAAGGGTCAAACCATTGAGAGAAATCTTTTTAGTTTAGTATAGTAGAAATATGTTAGTAGGCAGTGCTTTATGACTGTAAGGAATAATGGATGTACAAAACAGTTTGCGCAAAATATATTGCTATCACAGCATGACCACAGAGGCACAGTCTCGCTAACGTCAACACTTTACTGATAGTTGAGATGAACAGATTGTACAGATCTCACATTTTACTCACTGATTTAAGTATTGAAAGTTTTTGTGTTTGTATTTTTATTTACGCAGGTAACAGCGATCACTCCGGGTCTCAGGAAAAACTACTTACAGAAGGAGAGAGTACAACCGGATGTTCTCCCCGGGACTCTGGCTGCTATGAGAGCAGTGAAAACATAGAACATGGTAATGACAGGAAGTAACCATCGGCCGACAGGCTGACACATATTGCACATGCTTTAATACTGGCCAGCATGCACCATTTGTGAAGATGATGCCTCTTACATTGACTAGAGGAAAATAAACTGACGTTAAGTTACATTGTATAGTTTTATTGGGCTTACCAGAAAAGCATCCTGCTGTATATAACTGCCCAGTATGCATGTAACCGGTTTCTGTGGACTCTTTGCATCTTGGATTGTGCTCATGCTTCTGTTAATATGGACCACCATGCCTGGCTTTCTCATTACTACCATAACCCGCACCATGCCTCTGACACCCTCTGCCTGCCTGCACCATTGTCCTTTACATTACCATCCTTCACGTCACATTAATCAAGAGGACTCCACTAACACACGCTAATCCATCCTGAAGACCTTGCCTGTAAGATGACTGAACATGACTCATGTTGTGGAGTCACATATACTTGACTGTTACTTTTTGCTACCATGTATGTCTGATTGTGAACATGTAATATATAGGATTCTATGCTTTATTTGCAATGCATTTCTTGCAACAAATTACTTTAAAATAAACATTTTGGCAAAGCAATAATGGCACATTCAAAAATCAGATGACTTAAAACGGTAATCCTTTTGCCGTTGTTGTAAAGCATATACAAATAATATTGCTTTAGTAGAATTTGTAATAAACCTATATATCATGATATAATCAGACATATTTCCCATTAATAACATTATTATTGTGTCTTCATCTTACAATATATGGCTGTGTTGGCAGCAATTATTTACTGTAATGATGACATAGTTATGTCACTTTGTGAGGTCAAATATTGTCAACCAGTCAAAAGCTTTTTGGTCAAAATTTCACTGCAAACTTTTCACTACTTCCATAATTTGGTGAACCTTTTATAAAGCAATTCTTCAGTTTATAGTAAAATTTGGACTAACCTCCTCTCTGCATCTTTTGGGTGTGTAAAAAGTGGTGTGCCACTTTAGAGATCTTACTCTGCTCTTCTCAAGTTCTGCAAAATAACTTTTTAACAATATTTTACTAAAGTGTCTTTAAAGACACACTTGACAGCCAAAAGCATTAAGAAAAGTTTACATGACATGTGACAGAGAAGTAGACATTTTCTTTGTTTTAATTGTATATAATATTAAGGAATTTTATTTCTCTTCTCTGAACTTTTTCAAAGAACCATATGTGCTGTAAAACAAGAATTATATTACAGATGGTTTGTTTCAAAATATTCTGTTCCAAAACCCAATCTCTGAGCGAGTAGAACTTTTATATTTAAAAAGAACAAGTAACAAATAATAGCATCTGTAATCACTGTTGTAAATACAGATGACTTCTGTATTCATGGGAAAATGTTAATTTGTTATTTGTTAGCTTTAAATCAACAAGTCTGGTAAAGTGTTTTCTGTCAAAAGAAACTTAACACTGTCATAGCTAACATTTGAAAATCATTAAAATGTTGTTTGTTATTGCTGCCATATCTCAGCAAAAGACTGTCCCAGATCTCTAACCCCTGTTTTAATTCATACATGATCTGACTGAAAGCAACAATGTTGGCTGCAGCAAACTTTCTACCTCCCATACCTGTTTACGTGTTAGGGATCGTGCACAAAAAATGTTGAAAAATAATGCTAGTTAAAAGTGTAGACACAACCTTGCAATTTGTTTTGTTTTTTAACATAGTCTTAGAAGCGTGTTTCCAAAGCTTCCTTGCAGCATAGCGTACTATGTGCTCAGTTTCAATAGAGCTGTATTTTATCAAGCCATGGGAAAGGGGCAACAACAAAATTCACACAAGGCCTCTAGTGTGTGTGTACAAGTCCATTTGCTTACATTATTTTTGGACTCTTCGTTTCAAAGTGTGTATAGTAGCTCTGAAGAAGCTACATTATGCACGTAAAATTAATGTGTACAAGGCCTTAAATAAAAATTATTTCAATTAAACATTACAAATTTTTATTCTCTGTATAGATAACATGATATCACCCATTTTGAGATTGTCAGTATTTGCCTGGTTGTAAAGATTTTCATTCTGCACATAGATGCCTCATACATAGAGTTTTGAAAATATGTTTTTATACTTTTTACTTTTGTTCTACTTTTATGTAACTAAGTTGTAATTTTCTTTATGTACAGTGTAGACAAAATAGCATTTAATATTAAGGATAGTGAAAGTTGTACATTGTAGAACTTTTTGAAAGCTGTAATTAAAGGCCCACGGTATGTAAATAAGGACACACATAAGAGTTATTTTTCATTCTAAATGAAAGATCAATGTTCAAATACATTCTATAAAATGTAATAAAAGGGTTTGCTTGTGTAATGCTTGTCTGCTTGCTTTTTGCATTGGTCATGTCTTAACTCATAGTTGTTCATTGTTCCTAACATATTACATTACTTCATTATGTGTTGCATATTATGCATTGTTGTATAATATGCTACTGCCATTGACATGCTTGGATATCTAATACTCTAATTATTGCTTTGTTAATGCTGCATGTTATTATATTATTATTTATTTGCTTGCTACACGAAGCAGTGAAAAATAAACTACTACCACAAATTATATTTAGAAAAGTATATTAAAATGGCTATAAAGTAGTGGCCTATTTATGGCTATATGTTAAGGACTTGAACACAAAGATGGTATCCATTCTGTTCGCCACTAGAATTCTGGGTAACCGTATTTAAATGGTAGCAATAAAAATCATTTTTTTTCTATCAAAAGTACGGGATTGGTGCTTTTGTGTCCCAAGTGCCCAAACGTGCAAAAATTGAGAAAGGACCCCTCAGGCTCCTACCGCCGGAGCCATAAAGCCTTTATAGGGCAAAGATATTCAAACTTCCCTTAGCTGCAGGGCTTTGGAGTGTCCCTTTAGATTCACCAAAGCTTCAGCAAGGTGCATAATCTTCTACCCCCACTTTTCCCATCAGACGTAGAGGAAGGTAGGATCCTCAGGGTCACATTACCTCCCCCCCCCCCCCCCCCCCATAGATCTCGGGCATACGGAGCCCATAAGGGCCTACCGTACCCTTCAATCCATGGAAATAAATAAACGTACATGTGCAGGTGACATGCAAGTGAGAAAAATAGATAGTGCGGAGTGCATACCACCCCAACCTTAATGGCTGAGACATAAGGGAAGGGCAAAGATAGCGAGTGCCGAAGAAAATAAAAATGGAATAAAGTGCTCTTTGCTTTACTTTGTCACTTGTTACCATCTCATAAGTGATTTTCCGGGGCACTAAATCTGAAGCTTTCTCAGCCCCTGGCCAGAGGACTAGCGTAGCCTGTCAATTATCAGAGGGCCCTGCCATACCGTACTAGGACAGAACTACACTTGATCTTAGCCAAAAGGCTGAGAAACAATTTAAGTCAATGTCCAACCCCTTGGGCGTGCTCTTTTGGAGTGTACTTGCTGATTGTTTCTGGGGATTGTAGTGTGAACAGAATCAGAAAATCCGTTCTGCTGCCCACCTTAAATTGGTGACAGGAAGACAATCCCATAATTGCAGTTTGTGATTGGAGCCACTGGAGCCCCAGCAGCACGGAGTAGCCACCAGGGCTTCAGATGCGGGAGTTAGTAAAAAATAACATTTTATATATATATATATTTATTTATTACACAAAATAATATGCTGGACCCATAGCATGTTTCACTAATGGAAGCAAATAGGTTTTCACACATTTCAAACATTTTCTGTTTTCTTTGCCTTGCTATATATAATCATGCGTAGTCACGTGTTATCATAAGGTTCTTAAGTGCAGACCATCCTCTTAGCTTCACAGTAAGTTACCTTTATTTTATGAACCATTTGCATTCTGTCCATCACATAGTGAATGGATGTTGGGCACATTATCTGATATAATATTAGACTATTATGTATATTTTGCTGCAATTCATGAACTCTTTCAGAGTAAAATGATTTAGTGGATCAAATTGCATAAACCGTGGACAATATCTGTATCAGGAAAAATGTTTCCTTTCCATTTGGGAGAATGAGGTATTTGAATGTAAATTTGCTATTGATATGAAGCTATCCCATCTCCCGGAATACATACGTATGTATAATCCATACATGATAGATAATTCATCAAAATCCCAATTGACACCACAATTATGTATTGCTGTTGACATGCAGTTATATTGGTGATTGAAATATATTTCTACAGTCCTTATCTTTGGTCAGCTGCCCTTAATGCTACATGTTTCATTATTTATTTTTTAAAGTGTCATTTATTTGACTTCAGAACTTGTTGATCGTTTTCTAAAATAGAGCTACACGACTGCAGGTCTTGAAGCCCTAAAATAGCCCAACTGTGGTTTAGTTTCCTTCAATTAACCATAGCGGTGGCAGTGAAAATATCCTCCTTGATTTCTGGTATGACTCTTATTAATAAGTTTTGGCTATAAATCCAGGGTCTGATACGTTGAGTCTTCATAACACCAAATGCATTGATTTCCATATATATATACTATGTCCTGTCACGTGCCACTTCTTTTTTTCTCACTATAGATTGATCTATCCTTCTCTGTTCATATACCAACGTTCAAAATGCATCTCTGAAGTGCACAACCATCATATTACCAATCAGACTGTTAGTATAGTAACAACACAAGTGTTAGCAGCTGTTACTGTGATAGAAACAGCAACACAAAGTATGAACCACATCTATGTGCAGGAGAAAGTTCAAACATCCGACTTTAATGCACGTGCTACAATAATATTGCCACACTTTCTAACTTTAGTCTAACAAAGTTTTCAGCTCTTTGTAGTTAAAATTTAAAATCAAATTGTTTCTTTTTGAAATAGTTTTTAAAGTTTAATTAAATGCATACAGATATCAAAGAAGAAAAAAAAAGCTTCCTGTCCTTGAAAGGTGCTTTCAGCCAGAAGCAGTTTTTTTTTCATTGGCTTTAGTTGTTTTGAAGATGAAAGAAGAAGAATGCCTTTCACTTAAAAGCCACTTGTAAAGAGATGATATCTTTTATAGAAAAACGTCCTAGGGAAGAACAATTCTAGTTTGATCCAGTTGTGTTATGTTGTGCTATATTGTAGTGGATAGAGTAGACATGATCTTAGGCTAGGAGCGGGAGGCTCTGTGGTCTGTTCTTTGGTGACAGGTGATATCCATTTGAAATACTTGAAAGCTGACTTTCCCTTGTATAGGATGTTACCTCCTTTTATTCTAATAAAGGACAAGGCACAATATCCAGCAGGAGGCAGGAAGTTTTTAAAACAGTTATACAGTTACATAGCTGTCTAGGTTGAAAAAGACAAATATCATTCAAGTTCAACCTGTCATCCTCAAACACCATCCAGAGAAGGGCAAAAAAAAACTCCCTGCAAAGCATAGCAAAATTTTCCTTCCTGATCACATACTGACAATAAGACAATTTTCAGGATTAAGTTATATACACAGTGATCATACCCCCCTTAATCTTTTCTTCTCTATACCCTTTTCCCTTTAATGCAGGTAATGTTCACTCCTTACTGAGATTTTCCATGCCCCTTATTAATTTCTTTGCACCCTCCAGCTTCAGGATATCCTATTTGTTGGTGGTTAAACTATAAGGCACTGGTGAGGGGTAACAGTATGGTTTCCCTTTTTTAATATAAGATACTATTCTGCTGCCCCTGGATGCAGCAGATTATATTGCATATTATTGCTAAGACTTTAAACTACAATTATACCTAGCTTCTTCTCCATTATAGATTCACCCAATACCAGGGGGTAAGCTGCTTGTATACCTTTAGTTCCCAAATGCATAACTTTCCATTTATACATATTGCACTTCATCTACGATGTTGCCGCCCAATCTCCCAATTTATTGTCTAGGTCAGTTTGTAAGAATAACACATTGTGTATGCATTAAATTATACTATTTAATCATTACTCCATTCTTTATTCAGTTGTAGATTTTATTCTTTTTTTTGGATGCATTGCTGTCATAAAAAGAGGTATATTCGCTGGCATTCCTAATTATTACTGGATAATGATACCATTATGCCAATACGTAATATTGATTGAGGAAGAAACAGCAAAACAAGTATCTTCAGACTAATTTATGTTGGTATGTGATTCTCTCTTAAATGAATGGGTGCCTGCTATCTAAATACAGTGGAGGCAGCCATTTTGTAGGTTGAGCCAATAGACAGTTGTCAACTGTCCATAATTTCCAACTGTCTATAATGTCCAACATCCAATTGTTTCTATTTATTCTTATTCCCCTAATGACTTAACTGCCTATTTATTGAAAATAATGTTTAAAATACAAAGAAATATATTTACTAAACACGTCATAACAAGGCTTATAGTGCTCCAAGAGTCTTCCATCTAGCAGTAAGGTGTCCTTGGATATCCCACTATTTAACAATGTGGGCAAGTATGTATTCGTGAGACCTATCAATTTACTATTAACCAATACCCTCACTGGCATATGAGGCACATGGTGCCTTATGCCTCAGTAGTTTACAATGAATTGAAAGTGTGAATATTTGTTCATCTCACTTATTCACTGTGTCTTAGCAATGGATACAACTTAACATGGGTTTTAAAAAGAACATTTTAAACCAAAAAAGATAGTTTTTCATTTCCTGGCTACTGCTGTTTAATGCATCAGAACAATGCATTATGTCCATATACAGCAATTACATATGGACCAGTGAGAAATATGAATGCCACTTCCAGGCACAGTAGCAACAGTTGCTGGCCATTCACTTAATAGCAATTTTAAGAAAATTTGCTACGCTACTCATTAAATATCCTTTCACCTCTAAAATTTGTCCATATGATCATGATTCCAATACAACATTTATAAAGAATGTGCAGCCAAACCTGCTATGTTGTGTTCTCAGTGGCTGACACTTTCTGGCCAATCAGAGCTGCTTTATGGTACTCTGTCACATGCTCATTAGAGTATTCATATGGTCTTTATCTGTCTGCAGTTCAGCAGATGGATAAAATGGGAATGCAGGCAGCACAATGACGTGCTCACACATTTCCATTATTCCTGTGGGTGTCTAGGTAAGTTTCGTTGCATCTATCTTTTTATGAAGGCTCATCCACTGCTTCTGTGCCCTGCCTCCATGCCATCAAGAAACATAATTCAGAGCCCAAAACATTGTTAAAGATTGAGCCATAACAATAGAGCAGAAACTGCAAATCCCACAGTGCTTTCACCCAACGCCAAAAGTGATATTGTTTATAATTGGAAACAAAAAGTGGAAATAGCAAGAAATTTATTTTTTTTGTTGGAGTTGGACAGAAATATTAAATAGTACATATTTTTGTTTTAATAATTGTCTGTAATACAAATATCGACTCCTGACGTCCGCTCCACTTAAGATTAAAAAAAAGTGGCCCAGGTTTTACTATTTAATTAATTACATTTTCTCAACTATTTTATTAGTTGTAAAAATGGAAATAAGTATGTTGCACATTAAAATAAAATTGATATAGCGCATGCCTAGATTCTGTACATTATTACTGTAAGGTAATGAAAGTTAAATGCTGTGTACCGTAATGTTTTGTCTTTAGGCAAAAGCCGAATGACATCTCCGATATCCCCTGAGTCGTCTTCAAAACAGCTCATTGGCTATCCAGGCCTGAACCTGAACGTGACCAGAGAAGTCACACATGGAGCCTGTGAACAGGTTGGGCAGAAACCTATTTATGCTGCTTGTGCAAAGTCAGTCAGTCTGACAGGGTCTAAAAAGAACCGGCGAAGTCTGCCTATTGGAGTTTGTACAAGTTGTGAGCTTGATGGGAGCAAATCTCTTAAGATCTGGCCAAGATCACACTCAATGGACAATCTTAAACAGGAAGGAATAGGCATTAGTAAAAACCTGGTAGTCTTTCCACCACATGAAAATCAAGAATCAACTGATGGCTTTATTGAGGAGGAAACTGGAGATATACATGACAGAACATCTTGTAATCTGGATGTAGTGACTAAGGACCAAACTGCTCATTCTGTTCAAAGCTCAAGGACATATCATTTACAAAGCCACAAGAAAGACCATGGGATTCACAATTCAACTGACATTTCCCATGTATCTTTGGACAAGACAGCTCCGTCTTCTGGAGAGAGCAGGGTACCTGCAAAAATCCCTTCACAACCGCCCCCAGTCCCAGCCAAAAAATGCAGAGAAAGACTTGCTAATGGGCTATTTCACCATCCTCTCAGTGCTACTGCCTCAAATATAGAAGAATCCTCTCTTCCTGTTAGACATTATGGCCAGTTGGGCCCAAATGATTGCTCTGCACTTCCTCCACAAGAATGCATTGCGCTAATCTCTTCACGACCACCTTGGCCACCCAATCCCCCAGAGACATTGAGTGTTCCACAACATGCTGTAAAGTTGGGTCCTGTGTCAGCAAGGAAAATCTCTTGTGCCAGGGGGATGGATCAAGAAGTTTTGATAGAAAACAAGTTACAGGCTGAAGAAATCGATCTTACAGAGGAACCATATTCAGATAAGGTAAATCAATTAACAATCATGAACAATCTGACAGGTTGAAGAACTTTTTTTGCAAAAAATAAAAATAAATTTTGGAGATTACTTTTTGACAATGGAAAATAATGTAAAACATATTGGGCCTGATTCATTAAGGAAAGTAAAGCAAAAAATTAGTAAGTTTTCTCCTGGACAAAGCCACGTTACATTGCAAGGGGTGCAAATTTGCTTATTATCCCTTAGGATGTAAGCTCGTATGAGCAGGGCCCCCTCCCCTCCTGTCTCCATACCTGTTCTTCCACTCCGTCTTTACTGCATATGACTGGCCGGAGTTTCTGAAGTATTGGTACTTTTTGTTCATTGTTCTGTATGGTTTCACCCTGTATAGTCTACTGTTACTACTGTGTGCGGCGCTGCGGATTCCTTGTGGCGCCTAACAAATAAATGATAATAATAATTATTATTGTGCACATAAGTTAAATACTGGCTGAGTTTTTATGTAGCACACAAATACCTGACAGTTTTATTCATACACTAAAATTTAAAGTTGATCTAGAACATGCCTTACTCCAACTATAAATCTGTCCGCACATTTTAAATTTACCACCTCCTCTAAAGCAACATGGTTTTGCCAAGGTGCAAAGTTACACATTTTTTTGCTTTACTTTCCTTAATTAATCAGACCTATTATGTTTACAGGTGTGGTATTTCTTTAATATTGTTTCCAAAATATTGTGCATAAAATTACTATGACTACTACTATGAGCTTTTAAAAATCAGCAATAGGTTTTCATTTAGTTTTTTATCTCTGTGCATATATACACGGCTGTATTCACCATATAGGTAAACTAAGCGGAAGCAGCATAGTTGTTATTTGTATGTAATTGTTCCTCTTATTCAGCATCAGTTCTAAATATAGTTATTAGCTAATATTTATTGTCCAGAAGTGTTTAATACATTGAAATATTTTTTTTTTTTATTTAACCATTTCTTTCTGTCAGCATAGTTATAGCCAATATTTTTCATATTTTGTCAACATTAGCAGCCGACGTTCTTATATAATCAGGGATGCAATGTTGCGGTTATGGAAATGAAAGCCCAAATGGAGAGTCACTGTGCATGATCAGAAAGGCAGAGCAGTGGCAACTAGCAGCCAACGCTGGGCCCCTTCACCTCCGGGCCCCATAGCTGCTGCACCGCTGCAATGGTGGTAGTTTCGCCACTGCATTTATTATGGCGAAAGCTTCAAATAGCAGGGAGTTCATAAATCAACTGTCTATTTGATATTTGTTTAAAAAGAACCTGTGTAAATCAATTTTCCACTTCCTTCCTGAAACACCAATATCAAACTCTTGTTTTTAATAATGGCTGTTATTTTCTAGCAGAGTACAAAGGCAAAAAATCCTTTAGCAACTAGTTTTTGAACCAATCCATTACCTTTTTTGTGCAACTACACCTGGTTTTGTGGTGAAACAAATGAATTTGTGGTCCAAGATGGTGGGGTTGCCAAAGTCTGCATCTGTCAAGTGGAGGAGTTTGGTAGATAAGCTGCGTTCCTTGATGAGATCAGATGGAGTAGATGAGTGCGCCTTCTTTTGCAGCAATATATAAACATAAGATTCCACTTTGCTGCTTTGTGGAAGCCCATTTTCCCTGCAAAATGATTACAATTTTCTGCCACCTCTGAGGTGCTGGAGTTTGGGTCTCAAACATATTTATAATTGGACACATTTTACAGTCTTGATGTCCCCTCACTCTCATTATGCATTTTTAAGGCATAAATTAAGGAGTGGAATGGAATACATGCAGTTAATAAAGGATGTGATCCTAAAGTGTTAGTAGGATGGACTTTGAACTGATGTTTCATTCTCCCCAACGTGCATGTATTTAGGTGTTTACGAAAATCTCCAAAGCTAGGTGCATGTCCAATGGCGTGAAGTGGGCATGAACCATGAGACTGCATTGCAGGTCTGCACTTTTCAAGGCACCTAAATTACCCTTACTGAGGATAAGCAAATGTCCGTATGCTCCAGCAGCGCCGCCATCAGGGGGGTACGGCCAGTATTGCTGTGAGGGGCCCGGACAGACCTCTCCGTCTGTCCGGACTCCCTGGACTATCCGGACCCTGCAGTCACCGACCGTGCTGCCCCTTTTTTTTTCACACCCTCCTCTCTGCGATGCTGCAACTCCACCTCCCAGACTCTGATAGGCTGGGAGCGTGGCGCTGTGATGTCATCACTGCACGCCACAGTCCCAGTGTATCAGTGACCGGGAACTGCAACATCGCGGAGGAGAAGGTAAATTAATTAGCTATTCTTTTTTTTTTGAGGGGGTGAGAGGGAGAGCCCCGGGGACCTTAACTGTGGAAGGGGGAGAGGAGAGCCTGGGGGACCTTAACTGTGGAGGCAGGGGGGGGGGGGAGAGGGAGAGTCTGGAGGGCCATAACTGTGGAGGCAGGGGGGGGGGAGAGGGAGAGCCTGGGGGACTTGAACTGTGATTGGGGGGGAGGTGGACCTTAACTGTGGGGGGGAGAGGGGGAAATTAACTGTGCTTGCGGGGAGGGGAGAGGGCGACATTTACTTTGGGGGGAGGGGAACATTTACTGTGATGAGGGAGTTGGGGTGCATGTATGGCGAAGAGGGAGGGGGGCACATGTGTGGGGAGGGGGTCACATGTATGGGGAGGGGGGCATATGTATGGGGAGGGGGGGCCCGCCAGATTAATTAGCACTGGGACCCACATTTTCTGATGGCAGCCCTGTGCTCGCACTTTTTCCTAATAAACTGTTCCCAATGGCTTTTGCACCTGTGTTTTGTCAACATTATTATATAATCAGGGACATGAAAGCCCGAACAGTGGCTCTGCCCTGGCCTACAGTGCTGTTTCTTTCTTAATTGCATCTCATAACTAATGCACTGCAGAGAGAGATGAGCACTTCTCCTGAACAATATCATTTTGAACAGTTTCCTGTAAATTAGGACATTCCTTCAATGTCCATATAGATCTGTGAAAACTGCCTGACAGTTATACAGATTTGTAAAACACAAACCATTGCATAGGAACAGTAATTCTAAACACTGATTGGTTATGTCTTTCTTCTTGCGAACGTGCTCCAAGGCTAGCATGTAAATATTTTATTATTGAAGGTTGTTGCCACTCTATAAACTGTATTTACCAAAACATCTCAAACCTCCATTTGTGTATCCAGGCTGAAAAAGTGGTGCACTTTTCTCACGGAGGACTTTTCTAAAATATTCACCAATTTCAGTACAAGCTATTAAAATTAAATTGGTGTGTGTCATAACATTGGCGTTTGTTTTGTCGCACACTAATGTGCAAATAGAGCAGGTTTTAGTTTATGTGACAAATGTGAGTTACATCCATCATAGTTATTGCTGAATGCCGACAAGTAATAAGCATTGCTCAGGATGATTTGCTCTTTTTGTTGCAGCATGGACGCTGTGGTATTCCAGAAGCCTTAGTTGAACGATATGCTGAAGACTTAGGTGTGCTGGAAAAAGACGTGGCAGCCTGCATGGACCAGATTCGTGTTAGACATCTAAGAAAACAACATCGCATGGCTGTAAGTTTCCTTAGGATCACTTTTTTCCCTGTGCATGGGTGTTCGTGAGCTATGCTTTCTTTATTCTAATTTTTTTTATACCTGGTAATTGTTGCTATTGTTCATGCCTGTACAGTGTTGAGTCTGCTATTCATCCACACATTGTCCATACCTGTAACACTCACACCAAAGACTGACAGGACTGCATGACATAGATGCAAGTTGGCCACATGTATTAATCATAGGACGGGAGGAGCATCTAGTTAACATCAAACATCCCTTCAATATCCCTTCCAACCACCTAACTGCCCAGGAGGAGCTGTAGTCAATCATCTAACGACGTTCTGCTGACTCGAGTTACTGGGCTCCAGGGGCCAAACACACAAAACACATTCCCCTACACAGAACCATGCCCTTGGTGGTACCTTTCTAATAACACTGGGCTCACTTGCCTAGGAAGAGGTAACCCACCCTTGCCAAAAACACTCTGTGATTCCCACTGCCATGCTGTAAGAGACGATTTTGTAAAAGAAAGATTTACCCAACACCGAACTAAGTCATACAGGGGGGAATACTTTCCGGTCACACGGTCACCTAACATTTAATTAACCACATCCAACTTAAGCACTAGTAAACCCACTCAGTTTACCTAAACCCACCCAACCTAACCAAATCCTGCTCCTGCTCACAAACTTTCACCTGTCTTTTTCATATATTTTAACCCTTTACCCCTTTCTACACACTTTCACTTGTTCCAGGGAGTTCTTTAATGACCAACTCCACAATAAAATTGCTTTGTCTGCCCCTTAAATGCAGTTCTTATAATCTTTTCTTATTACCTTTTAAAATGGAAAAAAAAGTATATTTTGTACAAATTAAAGAAACGTGACATGATTAACTGTTCAGGTTCAGTTATAAAACTGGTATTTTCTTGTTGCATGCAGCACTACCTGAGCCTGTATGACATGTGTGTGGCAAGAGTAAATCACAACAAAACCATCTGTTTTCTCTAAAGAATTAATATCCACTTTAACCAATGTCTCACACTGCCACCACATTCAAATACAAAGCTTGCACTTTGTGGGAGTTCTTCATTTATACCTGTCTTCTATTCCTCTAAAATTAATCAGAGTTTTGTAATCCAAACCTTGCTCTGTATTTAACTTGTATTTAATTTATGTAGCATTATAATAGCCAAGCTTAGCTAGAATGTGAATTTGCTAAAAGCACAAAGGCAGAACATTATTAAATGGTGTTTAATGTGACAAAAATGACACAATGTTTAAGGTATGTAAAACAGATTTTATAAAATGACATACAGTAAAATACTATTATGTAAACAATTTTCGTAAAGTAAAATGGAGAAAAACAGAAACTAACATAATTTCTTGGTTTCTGTGTTGGAGCAAGGCAGGTGTATGGAACAAATTCTCAATAGCACATCAATAGTACATTGAACCCCGGGATATGAATCATTTTCTCATATCATGCTCTCATTTTTAAACACATTTTTCACCCCCCCCTCCCCACTCTCCCCTGTGAGGTCACTAGAAGAGTCCTGTGTATATGCTAATTGTGGTTTGACATCCTTTTATGACCATCCAGTACACACACAATTTAGTAGGGAATGCTTAAAAATTAATATCTTTTTGACCGTACATCATAGAATTATAATTTCATGTTGAACCAACTGGTCACAAATTTACACACCACTACATATGAAATATGACAATATTAGGTACATTATTTGTGGTAATATGTTATTGCAATATCTTCTCTTTGGGGTTAGCATTAAGTTTGACATATCTTTACTAGTTATAACTACATGCAGACATTGATGCGAGTATGAATTATGAACACTTTTTCTTTCATGTATTGCTTTTCTATGTGAATATATAAGACGTGCTGGATCTTACAGATAGTATTCGTTTTGTGACTTCAAAGGGACTGTACATCTGCTGGCCCCTGTGGAGTTGTGCCATAAATGTAATCTCCCTGGTTGGTGGAGAAGCTAATCAATCAACCTAAGTGTAAAAAATCCCTCTTATAACAGGACACAGGCCCTTGCAGGGTATCTGGATAGGGCAGATGAACAGAAGATACTGATAGCATAGCTAAATTAACCCCATTGTTACTTGCCTAATCTAAATTCCCTAACATACACACACAGACACACAGACTAGGGTCAATTTGTTAGCAGCCAATTCACCTACCAGTATGTTTTTGGAGTATGGGAGGAAACCGGAGCACCTGGAGGAAATCCACACAAACACGGGGAGAACATACAAACTCCTCACAGATAAGGCCATGGTCGGGAATTGAACTCATGACCCTAGTGCTGTAAGGCAGAAATGCTAACCACTTAGTCAGTCACTCCTGACTGTCATAATTCATGACATTCCTATATGAATTAACAAAATAGGAACAGTTTGCTGCTATATTAACGATCACTTTATAACATTGACAAAACAAAATATACTAAATATACTCTTTCACCACCTTCTAGTACTTTAATGAAATAATCACATATAATTGTGAAAATATTATTCCAGAATGACAAAGTGTATTTAATAAAAGTAGCTACTAAAAAAAAAGTAAAGATTTGTCTTTTTATGCTAATTTTTTTCTAACATTGTAATGAATATGTAGAGTTCTATTATATTTACATTGAAATTATTTTATTAATTAGCTTGCAAGGTTATTCTGTCACAGTGTTACCTTGTCTTATTGTTGTCCTGTCTCTTTAAAGTTTAACTACTATTGCTTTTTGTTTCAGCCTTTTTATATTCAAGTCTAGGATTACACTTACTATTTGAATCATTTTCCGGGTTTTTTTTTCCTTCATAATGTATTTAAAAGCAATTTACGAAAATATCTAAAAGTAGGATGACCTTATCAGAGCTAAATATATTTGAGCTAAAACTATATTTGTGGCGAAATCTGTTTTGTATGCCTCCAGGTATATTCATTGAAATAAACACATTTTTGAACTTTTGGTAGCCTAATATAGCTGATAACAGTGGACAATAGCAATCTTCCTATAATGCATATTTTACAACATCCTGCATTTCCTCAATGTATATAATATATCTGTATATTATTATTTTTAGATACCAAGTGGAGGACTTACAGAGATCTGCAGGAAGCCTATATCTCCCAGACACATTTTATCTGTTTCAGATTGGCTTATTTCAATTGGACTCCCTATGTATACCCATCCACTCATGGATGCCGGCTTCACCACACTAAGTAAAGTGCCTGCTCTTTCACAGACTCACTTACATGGAGCTGGAATAAAGGATGAAGGACATATAAACAAACTCCTTGGGGCAGCAAGACTTATACAAACCATTATTCCAGAGGCTGTTTAGACCTAATGCAACCAGAGCCCTGCTTCCATAGTCACATTTTGCAACCTGTGCACAATGAGCACAAGAACATGGTTGTCGCAGTCTATAACTAACTTGACGTCATGTTCATTTTTTAAAGACACATGATACGTGACAGACTTTGAAAGACTTAGCTTTCTATTGGTTGGACTCAAATGATTGTACATTGTAAGGTGCAATTCAGATTTGTGTGACTACCAGACCTGTTAGGCTGTGGATAAAGAAAAGTGCTTTAGGGTATCTACACCGTTTGCTTTTATTACCATAGTATCAGGCACAAGAACATTGCCTACAGTAGGCCAAAGTACTACAATGAATTTAAATGTTTTCTAACATAACTAATACAATCATGCTTTTTCATAGTAATGGGAACGGAGTCATTTCTTGTGGCTTAACTAAAGTAACAAACTTATTTTGCCTTAAATATATTTTCAAATAATGTTGTGTCATAGCAGGGTCTAACTATTGTCAAAGCACATGATCCTGTTGCCGTGTAGTTGTGAAATAAGTGTTGCGGACTACCACATGTTTAGATGTTAATGGCCACTTTTCCATAAAAGATATATAGGACATATGTGTGTAGGTGAATATGTTGCCATGGCCACTTAGAAAAACATGTCTGCATTAATTGAGGATTGTCCCACAATGTAATGGTTGCATAATCATAGGCTGAGAATAACGCTGTATACGGGTGCTTTCCAAGATCTGTACCGCTGATGTATGATATAGAAGAGAGAGGTAGGGTTATTTTGATTAAATGATTTCTATTCAGGTGTAACGATACAATTTTATTCAATTGAATGATCAACTCTAAAACCCATATAATATGCAGTCATACAGCAAGCATTTCCCAAATATGGATTAATATGTAGCAATGCCTTATTTGAGTTCTACTTAAAAAAAAAAGGCATCTCTTAAAGATACAAATTAAGAGGGTGTAATGCTATAATGCTCATTTTTAAATGACAACATCGCAATGATCACAGTCTTTTTTTTTTAACTTCGCTATTTCGATTCCATTTGATTACCATATACTGATTTATTTTAGAGTGGTTCTGTGTAATCCACATAAAGCAAATAGTCATTTATGACTACAAAAACTATCCTTTGATCTCCTAAGGTGATTTTACAATTTAGGTAGAAGTAATGGTACGTTGGCTTCTAATTTCCATGATGGATATTTTAAGAATGTGGAAACCCTGTATAATATAAGAAAAAAGCAAGAATTGTTCCATGATTATAACCTTATCCAACTTGTTGAAGCTAATCCTGACTGAGATCAGATTGGTTATTGATTATTATGGGTAACATGGAGCCTGTTATGAGAGCTACAGGTGTGTACTTCCTTAGAGTAAAATCTAATTATTATATTAGTGCTTAACACCAATATTGTTATGGAAGTTGGCGCCATTAGAATTAGGATAAACAACTTCAAAAACATTGTCTAGTATAAAAGTGAACATACACCTATTAAAATATACATGACATCGATACCATCATGAGACAGGCAGTTGTGCTTATAGAGCAATCATTGTTTTTTTTAAGACGAACATATTTAGATATGTTTGTTTAATTTATTAAGGTTGTGTTGTCAACATTCCATAAAACTTGTACCTAAGGAGAGTGACCAAAAACAAGTGATCGCCATTTGAACGTAGAGCTATATGACATGCAGTACATATATAGAAATGTTCATCTCTGTCATGAGGTCAACCAGGTCGGCTACAGATAAATAGCAAATTGGTTCTGTATAGTTCCTCATATACATCACAACAATTTTGATTTATTTATGTTGGAATCAACTTTTTTACTGTCTTAAAAATACATTTTCACATAACATACAGATGTAAAATTTATTTAACAGCTATTATTCAAGAAATCATACTATATGTACATTATTCAATGTAAATTAAATGTATGCAGAAGCTATTCATTCCCTATGTCTTGCAAGCCATTACCGCACATAATGTATTTTGCTGTTTTGTGTTTAATGTTTTTATCTTTCATTTTCATTTTTTTCTGCGAACAAATTCAATTGTTTTACAGTTGCATAATATTCAAATTGATTTACCTTAGAACTGGTGACCAAAATAAGCACCTACATGACTGAAGTAATGCCAGCTAATCAGATGCTGTCATTCGAGTTTAGAAAATTAAAGAAAATATCTGATTGGTTGCACAAGGCAACAATACATTTTTCCTTTGCACCAGTTTTCATGAATATCCTCCATTATCTGGAGAAAAGTCATTGTTGCAAAAAAGTAGCATTAGCCATATTCATCCTGTAATAACCATAGAACGTCATCTATTAGTGTGGGAAAACGTGTGCACAATTTGCACACCAGGGGGAAGTCATATCAGTTGGTTACAACAACAGTACTTGTGTACACTTCCAGTGTCTTGTTAAATATTAATGCTTTTTGACTCACTATCATACATCCCATTACACTATCCCTTATAATTGGTACAAAAAGTCAGTAAACCATTATTCTATCAGATATATTTCTTACTACTGAACTTCTAGAAAAGGGATATTGTCGAAGCATTCGCTAATTGCCATAGCTCTATAGTATCTAATAGCCATAGCTCTATAGTTGCTAATTGTTATAGCTCCTTAACTATCAGCATTACTAACCTGAAGTCACTTAGCACTATAAAGAACATACAGCTTCCAGACAACAATCCTTCAGTGTTCCGTCTTCTGTTGCTGAGATCGTTTGTATATGCAAGATGTTACCAAACTCCTAAGTTCCATGAATGATTTTAGAAAAAAATATATTCTTTACTGTACAGTTAATTTCATTTGTGAGCTATTTACAGAGATTTATTTTATTCCAAATGTATAATTGTATAAATAATATAGCATTTTCAACATATTTTAAATATTAATTGCAGAGATCTAATACATATTCCGAAGACCAATAGACTGTGTATTATTGTATTGTTGTAGACTGTTTAACAGGACAGTCCTAGAATTTGTAAGGTAAAGATACAACCATTTGAAGGTAGAGTGTATGAGAGTAGTACTGTTTTAAAGACACATTGTGGAACACAGACTTTTTCTATAGTTATTGTTAAACCCTATCTCATGGATCAGGTAGAGTTAAATACACAACTGTTCCCATCAAGGGAAAGATGATGACGAGGTTCCACTAACTTTTGAAATTATAAACTAATATAATTAATTCTACAGTGACATGTGCAGTGTAGGGCAATGCTTGTTTAACAAAAATAAAATACATACTTGTCATTCTGCATTAGAGGTCTAATGCTATAAACCTGTTAAGACATAGTATAAAGTAGAAATAAGCAGTTTTGCAGCAGGAATTTGCTCATTTGCCCTTTTGCTTTGTATTTGTAAACTCTGCATCCTACAAGTTATAGTTTATAAATAGAACTGAGACAATAATGGTGGGAATGTTTTCTGTAGTGCGTTTATTTATTTTAAAGAGTTTCTTGATTTAGTTCATCAAATTGGTTGTAAAGTTTGAAAATTTACAATACATTCTCGAACTAATGACTAAAAAACTTGGGGTAATTTTGAGCAAGGCAAAGAAGTTTTGACCATGGTCAAGCTGGTTCGAGCATAAATGTATAATATTTTTAATGTTTTTTCCTTGCAAATTTGAAACACAGTAATGTGTTTGAATTAGAATATTACAAGTACTTTAAAATGTAGCATTGTAGACATTTAAAGTGTGTTAACGGTGAGCTACAAACTCAAGTTTACAACATTGCGTTATATCATACACACCATAGTAGTTGGACAAAAAAAAAAATTACAATATTATTCAGATTGGTTTGACCAAAAGTTTGAGAATTCAAAATAGTTTGAACCTCTGAATAATACTAAGGTAGCAGTCTGGGCAGAACATAATGATATGGGATTTCCAGGCAGAAGGAAACTGGTAAGCCATCTTTCATACTAACTCCATTAAACCAACTGTGGACAGTGTGTGGTCCTCTTGACCAAGTATAATATCCGCCATTAGGCCCTTTTTCTAGTGATTGTAAAGAGCTAGCTCTGTGCATTCACACAGCACTTGCACCAAAAAAATTATGATTGGGGGATCAACACAAGCAGCCAATTATAAAGAAAGTGTTATGTGAACACACAACTTTCATGATAAATTGAGAAGGCATACAGTGTAGATACAGGTTAATTTGGGCATTTGGTACCTAATGCTTCTCTGCAGATGTGATATCTGCTCTCCCTTATATGATATTATACAATAAGACATTAATGATACAATATTGACCACAATTCCATTAGACTTTGATCCAAGAGTTTTTATTTCATAGAAATCTGTTAATCTCTGGTCAGTAATTAACGTTTAATATTGTAATAATATATCCGCATAATGTGATGCTCTCTGACTTGGGACTTTCACATACTAGTTTTTATCCAGGTATAATCTAACAGGCTAAGATATTATTCTGCTGTAACTTACAAAACTAAAACAATTACATTCCCATAAAACTATTAAAAGCTTCCGTGCCAAAAGTTACTTTGAAACAGTTGTTGAACTACAACTCTCAGCATGCTTTGCCAGCATTTGGTTGCTCAGTCCTATTCTGTATAATATATAATTCACTCCCATAATCTGCTGACAGAGGTTTTTTCAAATCAAATACAGGAAGAATAAGTTATCAAACACATTCTGCTGACCGTAGACGTGTGGTTTTTAATAACCCAGCAGCCAGCATTGAAAGGTGCATCCACAAGGAGCTACTTTGTCTGCAATGGGCTAACAAGTAACTTTTTCTGCCAGTGGGCATTTTATTAAAGGGAAGTCAGCACATTCTCCAGTGATATTGGATGCTCTCTATTGTATACTCTCCATTTCCTCAATACCATTACTATCTAGTCTTTGTATAATAAAACGTTAAGTTCATATATCCTTTGGAAGAGAAATAACGTTAAACAACTGACTTTGTTGCACTTTCTGTATATGAAACCCATATTTAAATAACTTATTTTTCTCCATTCGCTATACTGAAATTGTAAGTAGCTGTAATATACATGATATCAACATGTGGTTGCAGTTTGCTTCAGCCCAAGAAAGCTGTGTTTTTGTAAAAATATAAATGTGTAAAGACTATTGTACTCGTCTAGCAAAACTATAGTTGACAAAAAGATTTTTCTTTCCCTGTGAATCAAAATATGTCTATAATAGTGTCATTCTGTTCATAAGGCAAATAATAAATAAATTGACTTCATCTTTGTTTGCTGAGCATTATTGTGATTATGATCTTCAGGACATCTGGCATATTTTAGTATTAGCAAAAAAGGGCAGATGTAATGCCCAACCATCAACCCAAGCATGTTGATAAATAATATACACAATGGGGCTGATCTAGGGTTGAAGGAAAAATGAAAATTACTCTTGGGGGAAAAAAAAAAGCCCGGTAAATAAGCGGATTTCCTCCCATATGCAGAGATGTGCGCACCTCAAGATGCGTCTGCATCAGTAACATATGCACCTGGTTTACGATAAGTCATCATCAGAGAGTACTGGCACCTGCCCTGTAGCAGTTGCAGAACGTACATCTCCTTACAGAAGTATATGCGTGTTTTTGTAGGTCTGCATGTACAAACCTTTAGCATACTAGGGCTGCATTTGCACACCACTTCCTTTCCCCCCGTGCCGCCTCTCCCGGCACAGGCAGGTTATGTGCCAGAAACACCCAAGTCTGCATAGGAGCATATGTATGTGCTCACTTTCTGGGCATGCACAGAGTGATTTCACGAAAGATATGCTTTGCAAACTCGTGTACTTCCCAATCTGAATCAGCCCCAATTACTCTAACTACTGTCATACAATGCTTCAAAAATCATAACTTATCAGAAATGACAATACAATGAAAGTACATAACCAAGTTGGTCATCAAACAAACATAACTGTAATGTGACCAGTGCTATGGCCTCAGTATCTACTTATAAAGTTGACCTTTTTCCTACACACAATAGGAGGCAGCCAGTTTGTTAGCTGAATCAATAATCTTGAGCCTATCCATTCCCTAGGAACTAGTGACTACGTACTAGTTATTCACTGATGAATTCTTCATTTGTTACAAGAAGAATTCATTAGAAACATTTCATTTGAATAAATATTCACTGTTTTGCTCCTTCCTGGCATTATTTATGAAGCTCAATGCCATCTCCTAGCCTGCAGATGTCATTAGTACAACTGCTCCATCAGTACTAGTCTAAACAATGACACCATCAGCCTCTGAAGTAAAGAAAAAGCCATTTATACATTGGTATTTTTTTTTAGCTGAAAAGCAAAACAGATTTATTGATCTTATATTATATTATCCTTATATTAAAGATGACTCAAAACTGTGTCATTGTTCTTAAAAAAACTACAACTTACAGATCCACTTAAACTCATACTTACCCAAGGTATGGCACCTCTAGCAGTATTCTACAGACCATAGACATAAGGCCTAGATCATTTTTTATGTACAAGAGATTGAAGGTAGTAGACTTCTTCCATCATTCCCTTTCACATTCATAATATGCTGCTGTAGAACACTATCATTGTAAGGGAAGAGGGAGTGGCCGTATCTCCAGACTGGTATCAATACACAGTCCAGCTTAATGGCACTTTTAGATCACTCTCTTCATTCATTTACATTTTTCCTAAAATACTGCTCAGTCATATCTCATCACCTCTGAGGACCTGGAAAATTCAAGCCCCTCTGCAGGGATTTGCTGTCAATCATCAAGAAATCTTCTGATCTGCCCAACTACTCCCATCAAAAGATACTACATTCTGCTCCCTGACCTAATTCGTGCAGTTTCCTATAAGGTCTTTCACACAAAAGTAGGTGCATGACATTACAAAATAGTATTTGCTCTCGTAAATGAGCTTTAAGAATAGATTTACTAAAACATCTAAAAAGGAAAAGTGGAGGTGTTATCCATAGCAACCAATCAGATTCTAGTGATCATTTATCTAGTACAATCTAGAAAATGATAGCTAGAATCTGATTGGTTGCTTTGAGCAACACCCCACTTTCCCTTTTAAGAAACTTTAGTAAATCTATTCCTTAAATTGTATAACAAGTTTACATAACTTGATGTGTTTGGAAGTGGGTGAGACTATTTGAAAACTAGGCAATTTAGGGGGTTTAACTTAAGCAAATTTTATTTTCAGCAGAAATATATTTGCATGATTATTGTATCCAATATTTAGCACATTTTAGCTGCTTTTATCTTTGTCATAACAACATAAATCATCTATTGTAAACTAGACATCTAATGATCAATGGGATTTAACCATTCAGCATGAATCAACATTACATTGCAACAGCTGGCGATATTTCATCGATGATTCAGCTGAGAACATGTGTTGTAAACCTACGGCCAAGATCATTAGCAAACTGCTTGAATTACTCGTGACATTTACCTTACCAGCAGCAGGATGCATGAGTAAACAGATGCAGATCAGGTTCACAATGTTTCACTAGAGGCATGCAAATCATTCCGTGAAATTAAATTGAGTGCTCTTGTAAGAATGAATAGTGACTGCAATGAGGCTTGTAACTGTCTCTGAAGCCTCTTTAAAAGTGCTGCCAGTCACATACACCTGTTCACTCCACCATGGAAAAGATGAAAGGGAGAGAAGAGGACACAGGCAAGACAATTGTTTAGTAGTATACCCTCCATCATGACCCCTTCCACCTGGTACAATCGCTACTGAATTTCCCACTTAATTCAGTATAATAGTTACCTGTGCCGAATTAAACATCAGTTAATTAATTTGGCACAATTAACTGCAATAGTAAATTAAGTGCGAGTTTCAGGAGCAGCAAATATTGTAATGGGTGGAAGGGGTCATGTTGGATAAAATAATAAATTGATGTCTGACTGTGTTCCAGTGCTTGTCTTCATGATGATTTTCTGTCCCCTTAACATTTTCCATAGAGCAAATGCTTATGTAAGTATGCCATGCATTTATTTTTATATCTAGTCACACCCATAGGTGTGGTTTAACAAAGTAAATGGAACTTGGAAAAAGGAGGTTACCGTCCCCTTAAGATACTTAATTCCAATAGATTACTTAGTGGACAGGATATAGCTGATGTAAAGTCAATATCTTGGTCCAAGTGCAGCTTGGAAACCCACATACATTGTCCTTGTGCAAATCAGGACCACTTGTGTGTGAAGTGGTGGCATACACACAGAAAGGGGGGGTGGTCATACCACATGAGGGCATTCCACCTCCTTTAGGGGTGTGCCTAGGTCTTCTGAAGTGCTATGCCCCCACCTCTCCACAAAACCCTTGATACTATGATGACTGGGACATACCTTTCAATGTTTCAGCAGTAAGGACGAAGGTCCGCTCTCAGGATGATGCAGCAGGCCCCTCCAATCAGGACTGTGCTGCCTAAATCTGGGAGGTATTTGGGGGGTATTCCGAATTGCTTGCTGCAAGCGTAGTATGGAAGGTACACAGATGGCAATTAAGGAATGCTCCTGCCGCAGTCTCAGTACCTCAGTGTTTATCTCAGGGGAGTGAAACCTGTTTAATCAAATATCCAAACTCACAGTAAATAAAAGCAAGTTTATGTCTCGAATAGTAAAATGAAGACGATTTATCTTTGTGAAACGCATCCATGTGAGCCTGAGGTTCACCTCCTGTGTCTCCTGGCATGTTGCTGTTGTAATTTTAAACTCTATATGAGATAAAGTGTTTTAATTTTACTATTCAAGACCCAGACTCGCTTACATTTACTCTGAGTTTGGCCACTATAACCATTGTAAATAATGGAATGCTAGAAAATCCTTGGGCTTTACAAGTTATGTATCGTATCTTTGTTTTGTATCCAATGCCCTGAAATTATGTTGTTTAGCCCACTTGGTACTCAAGCACACCCATCTCAACAACACAACAGTATAAAAATCTGGGGCATCTACAGTTCAAAGAGACTTGAAAAAAATAAATTTAAGAATTATGGACAATTGTTTTATTAACACGTTTTAGCTACTTTTTCCAAAAAATATGCTGCATAAGTCAAATAGAATAAAATGATAGTGACTTATTAACTTTTTAATATCACAAAAAAGGTATTCTTGGTTTAGCCAACATATATCAAAAATGTCACAACAGTATAAAGTGGGAATTTAATATCAACATCAAGCAGAACAAATATATCAGTCCTGATTCAACAAGGAACATAAAATGAACATAATGTGCACCTTTTTTTTTTTAAAAAAAGCACATAATTTGGGCATACGCATATCCGTATTCAACTACAAGCAGATCTGAAGGAACATATCTTGCTTAATACGGGTGTAGCTACGCTCTGCATATAAGGCACCTGCCATATTGAGATAAACACAACACACTGCAAGATATGTGAAATACAAAGTCCCAGCAGAACTCACAGGTTTAAGATATATTATTAAATACATTAACACCTGTTAATAATATAGGGCCTGATTCATTAAGGAACTTAGGCAAGAATTTGAGTAAGTTTTCTTACTTAAGTTTTCTGGACAAAACCATATTACAATGCAAGAGGTGCAAATTAGTTCGTTATTTTGCACATAAGCTAAATACTGGCAGTTTTTTTCATGTAGCACACAAATACTTGATAGCTTATTTGTACACTGAAATTTAATTTTGATGTTTTTGAGCTACATAAAAAACAGCCAGTATTTAACTTATTTTTAAAATAATAAACTAATTTATACCCCTTGCATTGCAAAATGGTTTTGTCCAGAAAACTTAGTGAGAAAACTTACTCAAATTCTTGCCTAAGTTCATTAATAAATAAGGCCCATAGTCATGAATAGAGATGCTCACTGAACCCGTGTTTTGGTTTTGGTTTTGTTTAGCTATTTTCTATTAAATTTCATTTTTTGGGGTAAAATCACATAATTTCGTTATTATTTTGTACCTACATTATTATTAACCTCACTAAAACTAAATTCCAGTGATTTCCATTCAAGTTTTACCATATCACAGGTCACAATATGCTTTTCATACACTTTCAGCCAAATACTGCAGCGATCTGGCTGGATAGTAAGCGACAGAGCAATGACTCAAACACAAGGCAGTTCCTACCACATCTAGGAAACTTTGGAACGAGCGCTCCACCTGTTTCTTGGATAAGTGAGGTAATTCTACAGCTAATACATGGCAACAATCGTTCGCTCCACCTGTTTCTGCGATAAGTGAGGTAATTCTACAGCTAATACATGGCAACGAGCACTGACCCTTCCCACCCCCCCTCACCCCTCCCCCGGGCTTTTATTAGACACACACCAATCCAGGGTGCCAGACAATGCACTAAAAAGAGCTATTGAAATTCACAGTAAAAAGACAGTTCATCAGTGAGCTTAGAATCAGCCCCAATGAACTGCTTTAAGGACGCTATTAATCAAAATGACCAAAGCACCTTTTCTCTTTGGATGTATAGTACACCCTACACTTATTAGTGCAAATTCAGAAAAATACAGTTTAATCCCTGCTAGGCCCTCCCTAAACAAGCTATCAATGCCGTAAAGGCATGTTAGACCAACAGTGCTGTGAAGTGAATTCTACACTGTCAAGATGATGTCGTCATCATCTTCAGCATCATCCTCACCATCATCAGTGTGCACATCATCACAGACTATTAATTCATCTCCACTGGAATCTGCTATTAGAGAAGTGTCAGTACTTGGATGTATTTGCCGGTAAAGGCCTTCCTCTTGGAAGATGTAGTTCATTTTAATAAACATCATCTTTTCCACATTTTTAGGAAGTTATCTCCTACGTCGATCGCTGACAAGGTTCCCGGCTGTACTGAATATTCTTTCTGAGTACACACTGGAGGGTGGGCAGCTTAGGTATTGCAAAGCAAGTTTGTACATGGGTTTCCAAATGGCTTGTTTTTCCTCCCAGTATGAAAAGGGACTGTCTGACATTTCGATTTCAATTAACTCTTGAAAATAATCCTCCACCATCCTTTGTAGAAAATACAACTTTTTTATAAGGGTATATATGAGACCCCAAACACTTTGTAGTGCAAATTCAGAAAAAAAACAGTTTAATCCCTGCTAGGCCTTCCCTAAACAATACAGTGCTATATTAGAATTTCAGGACTCAGAAAATACAGATTTTTTAGAAGGGGGGATATGGCCCCCCAAACACTTTGTAGTGCAAATTCAGAAATTTATAGTGCTGCTATAGTACAATTTCAGCACTCAACAAATACAGCTTTTTTAGAAGGGGGGATATGACACCCCAACCACTTTGTAGTGCAAATTCTGAAAAATGCCTGCTCTATACTGCTCTATACTGCTCTATTCCTGCTCTATTCTATGACCTAACCCTTCTCTGTCTCTCTCTCAAATGGCGCTAGATCGCTGTGGAGGCGGGTATGTATTCATTCTAAAACTCGCGAGATCCAGGTTCCGACAACGTCACAATAACGTTTTGCCTCAGTTTAGAAACTGAATAGGCGCGAGAGTACTCGGATCCCCGAAGTTCGGGTGGGTGCGGTTTCAAGGAAACCGAGCCCGCCCATCTCTAGTCATTAATAAAAAAAAATTTAAAAAACATTTTTTGTTTTAATTTTTTCTCTCCATAAAAAACACTTATCCTGATGTTTTAATGTCTACTGTACATAAAATGCATTTTTACAGTTGCTCTTGATTGCAAACACAAGTTCAAGCATATACATGAGACTGTCATTACTATCAATCCGCACTCACATCTGCCCAGTAGCTGGTGTAAGTGATACGACAGAAAAACACATACCTTTGAGTTGGGCAAAGCTTGAATCGGAGGGATGTGAGAGTGCTCAGCCTTGGCACACCCTTACTGGCTATGGCCAGTAAGTAAGCCAGTACTGGCTTATTGGCTTATTGACGTATTGACTATGAGCATAATCCTCTTCCCTCCCCTGTTCGGCCCATGAAATCATAGACTGACAGAAGTGTCCTTTGCATTTTAAGATGAATTGAATTGAATTACAAATAAAACATTGATACTGGTTCACTTGCTCCTCGTATGAGAGCTGAACAGTTTATTATACTCCAGCCCCTCAAGGAGGATCAGAGACAATATGTAATTAATTAAATATAATTTCTAAAGCAGCGATTAACAGTTTATTATATTTGATATTAACACAACGGCCACAAAACCTTGAGGGAAAATATTTGAGGGTACAGAGACATTGTTCCCTGAAAATAAAAAAACAGATGAGAGAACTCCCCAGGTTATGCTAATTAATACAAACTTACCAAGACAGAAGCACAGTGGCTAAGTGGTTAGCACTTCTGCCTTACAGCACTGGGGTCATGAGTTCAATTCCCAACCATGGCCTTATCTGTGTGGAGTTTGTATATTCTACCTGTGTTTGCATGGGTTTCCGCTGGGTGTTCCAGTTTCCTCCCACACTCCCAAAAAAACATACTGGTAGGTTAATTGGCTGCTAACAAATTGACCCTAGTTTGTGTCTCTGTCTGTGTGTGTGTTAAGGAATTTAGACTGTAAGCCCCAATGGGGCAGGGACTGATGTGAGTGAGTTCTCTGTACAGCGCTGCGGAATTAGTTTTGCTATCTAAGTAAATGATGATGATGATATATACAATTCATGTGTGTATCTTGTTTCTTTTCATGTGTGGTTCTACTGGCTTAAACACAACAGTAACTCCCAGGGACAGGGCGGGGCGATGGCTGGCGAAAGATACCCGAATGGTTAGATACTTGCTTTTGGAGGTGGGTAGAAGAGGAGCGTCCCCCTGATTGCACAGTTCTTTGAGGTTGGCTGTTAACCGGGAGTTTCTGCCAGTGTGGCCTAACAGCCACATACTGATCCGCCAACTGGGCGGCTTCTTCTAAAGTGGCTGGCTTCCAGTCCAGCACCCAGTCTTTCCCCTCCGGTGCGCATCGGCTTTGAAACTGGCACATTAAGTCTATTACTTCCTCCATGTTCTGGGCACCAGCTGTGCACAAGCTGTGCACACCCACTTCCTGGGTGACTTCCACAGCAAGTTGGCAACCTCCTCATGGGTGGCGTGGAGCTTCTTGGCATGGTCTAGTAACTTCTCATAATAGGTCTCTTGGGTAATAGTGTACCATCTAAGAAATGCCTTTTTTACTATATCATAGTCCGCAAAGTTCTCTGAGGTTACTCCATGGTAGGCCTCCACTGCAAATCCTTGCAGTGTGGGCGCCAAATGCTTATCCCATTCCTCTCTTGGTACAGCATGTAACTTGCAGGTCCTTTCAAAGATCTGCAGGTGCTCATCAATATTCCCAGCATTGTCCTCAAATTTAGTGCAAGGTAAAGATGACAGTCCTGATCCTGTAGGAGGCGCATCCCCCTGGGCTGCATGGCTGGCGCCCTTCCCTCTTCTCCCCATGCCTCAATGACCTGTGCCCACTTAGCTTCCGTTGCCTTTTCCCGTGAGGCTGCCAGCTCTATCTACTGTCCAGCTGGCCTGTGCTCATCATAGGACAGAGGAACTGGTTCTGCAAGTACAGTCTGTTGAGAAGAAGTCGCTTCTGTCTGGAGGACTGGTTCACCTTGTCCCAGTTTTGAACTGGGTCGCCGCCTTGGCCACTGCCGCCATCAGTTTCCTCCACCAGGGTACCATGCTGTAGATGCCATTGTCTCAATGCTGCTCTCATCTCTTCCCTGTTTGGCGAATGCTTGGTATCAATGACCTTGGCACTGCACAGAGTCTCAAGGTCCGCCCTGGATACTTTGGCGTAATCCAACATTCAGTGCTTTCTCCTGGCTGCAGTTATTCCTATCATGAATAACTCGGCTCTCCTGACTGGTACATGAAAATCCGCCAGGGGTTATCCCACCAGAAATCTGTGACATGATGGACCTTCTATGCCACCCTGTTTGTGTTGCTGGGGATTGGCTGGGCTTGCCTTGATCTGTCCCGTTTCTTTATCCCAAATGTTCTCCTCCTTTTGCAGTAGGAGGAGCCTGCTACCAACAGTAGGCTCCTACATTGGCGCCTAGAAATGCGTCCTTCTGAGTAACTCTCGCTGCTAGTGCACCCCATTGCTGGTACACATGGGCTGGTAGCCCTGACCTCTCCCTTTTAGATCAGATTTGCTATGGATGGTTCACCTTGGCCTATCACACTGGTCAGAGCTGCATTTTAGCAGTCAGAGAATTACTACTGGAATGCTGGGTCCCAACCTCAGAACAGCCAGGTAACAGATTAGATTAGTCTAATCTGTAGGTCAGAGGAATTGCCACAAGTAAGTCGGTGTCAAAGCAGGATCTTGACACAGTGATGTTTTATTTGCTCAAGCAGTCCTAATAACAACAGCTACACATACCAGTTTGTGGTACTAGCGATCTTCACAGAAGTAACAGATAGTTTGATACTACTACATGGTTAAACTGTGCTTATTTTATGTCGTTTTGGACACAGCCTGACAGGGGTTAATCCAGCTGATCCTCCCTGGCACCAAACCAGCTGATACACTATTTTCAATACTTACCATCAGGATTTAATATATCCTGTAATCTTGCATTTAACACAATTTAATTTACAAAAATCAATCTGTGATTTCCTATATTACTTGCATCCTGTTTTAGAGAGATAGGAAGCCTAACAAGTCTAATTACCCTGCTGTGCCTTCAGGCTAAGGGTGTGTTGGACACTCACACATGAAAAGGTCAAATTAGCATGGGGGACTTTCTTCAGAAATGTTTAAAAAAATCCAATTTCATCCCCTAGTATACTGTCTCAGCAATCAATGCATTTACTATACCGAAATACAACACAAAATAAAAAAATCAGCACATTGCAATTATATACAGAGGTGCATTGCACCCCTAATTAAAATAAATATCCACAAAAGTATTTTCTGCGTGAACCACCCAACTAATATCTGCAGGGGCGGATTGGTCATAGACCTTATCGGGAACTTTTCCGGTAGGCCGATGACCTTATGAGGCCGCCTGTCTGTTTTTTTTTTTTTTTGGAAACAAGGGCCGCAGATCTCCCCCTGTGAGTGGCCTATCCCGCAATCACATGGGACACGCACCATGTGACAGGTGCCATCCCATGTGAGCAGAGAAGCGCAGCTGAAAGCGGCTGACAGGTAAGTGAGAGCGGCGGAAGTGGGATTATGGCAGGATCTGTGTCACGGGCACTAGGAGTCTTTACCCAGTATTACCCGGTGATGGTCTTATCAGAGCAGTAGAGTTGGTATATGATACTCTGGTGGCAGGGTGATAATGGAACTGGAAACAGCAGATGGTTAGAGAATGCTCAGAAAGTCTATGACTAGCAGCACTGGTAAACAATAGGTAACTGAACACGTGGATTCGGATGGACAAGGACACGTGAGGGTAGTCAGTGATCTGCGCACGGCAAGTTGTACCACTGCTATAGTGAGAAGGAATGTCCAGGAGTAATAAGGAGGTGGAAGTCAGCGGTCTGCGTATACCAAGTTGTACCGCTGTCTGTAGTGAAGGAATGGAATCCAGGTGAAGGTAACGGGGAAGTCAGTGGTCTGCGTGTAGCAAGTTGTACCACTGCTTATGTGAGAGGATATATGCAACTGGTGACACAGGGAAACAGGAATCAGTGGTCTGCCTCTAGCAAGTTGTACCACTGAATATATATGTGAGGAAGGACAAGAGGAGATAAATGCAATGCAGAGTCTACACGGGTACACTGAACTTGATCCCACGTTGAACTGCACACAATAATAATAATGAATGAACAGCACTGCACAGATAAACAAAGTCACTAGAATAGTCCAGCAAAAGGAAACACAGTCAATAATAGCAATAGTCTCAGAGGATGGAAACTCCGGAGGAGAACAACTCAGTCCAGATGGATATGCAATACACCAGCACATTCAATGAGAAGTATGCATACCGTGGTTCAGATGAGCAGGCTGTTAGAGATAGCTGCAGGGATACCTGAGCGGCAGGGAACTGACGAGATGAGAAGTCCTTGCAGAATGGAAGCGGCAGGTAGGTGCAGCGCACTGTAGGTAGGCCAGCAAGGACGACAAAATACTCAGGAAGCAGTAGTATATCGAATTGAACAGCAGGAGACCACGGGAGAGCTGAAGCGATGTAGCAGAGCTGGAAGCCGAGGAGCGTAGACTCGATGCTAACAGGCAAGTTGACACAAATGGACACACTGTAGAAGCAGTAGGCAGCGGGTCAGCTAACGGCAGGTAGAATGCAGACTGGAGCGCTAAGACGAGCAGGACTCTGTAGACACGCTGAAGTAGCTAACAGGAATCAGCTGGAACAGTAGCGATGTAACACAGGAGAGTTGGAGAGATCTGTAACTTGTTAGACACACGGAGGCAGTGGATAGGAATCAGCTGCTGGAGTCACGATGAAACACAGGAGAGTTTGAAATAATCTGTAACTGTAGATATACGGAGGCAGCGGATAGGAATCAGCTGCTGGAGTCACGATGAAACACAGGAGAGTTTGCAGTAATCTGTAACTGTAGATATACGGAGGCAGCGGATAGGAATCAGCTGCTGGAGTCACGATGAAACACAGGAGAGTTTGAAGTAATCTGTAACTGTAGATATACGGAGGCAGCGGATAGGAATCAGCTGCTGGAGTCACGATGAAACACAGGAGAGTTTGCAGTAATCTGTAACTGTAGATACACGGAGGCAGCTGATAGGAATCAGCTGCTGAAGTCACTAGGAACATGAGGAGTAGAAGTGGTCTGGAAACCACAAACGGCAAACAGGAATCAGCATAAGCTGAACACACGAGGAGGCACTGGAACACCTTCAGAGACTCATGGGGGATGAGACTCCAAGATCAGGCAACGTGGTATTGACCACAGGTGCTTAATATAGGGAGTGTTGCCTGATCAGCCAATTAAGTTAAAGGAACAGAACTGAAGGTTAGAAGGGACTGCACATGCGTTGTACCTCATTATAATGGACGGACACGGTTCCTAGCTACCTTAGAAGTAGCACTCACAGTCCGGTGAGTGACAATCTGTGTGTGTAAGGAGGGAAGGCCGATTCCCATGAGTGTGTGAGTGCGCGCGGGGGGCTAACTCCAGTGTGTGTGTGTGAGTGGAGTGGGAGGCTGATTCTAGCGTGTGTGTGTGTGCGCAGCGGCAGGGGGCTAGATTGTGTGTGTGAGCGGAAGGGGGGCTGATTCCACTGTGTGTATGTGAACGGAGGGGGGGCTGATGGCAATGTGTGTGGGAAGGCAGCAGGGGGGGCTGATGGCAATGTGAGTGAAGGCAGCAGGGGGGGAGGCTGATGGCAATGTGTGTGTGAAGGCGGCAGAGGGGGTTTATGGCAATGTGTGTGTGAAGGTAGCAGGGGGGGCTGATGACAGTGTGTGTGTGAAGGGAGCAGGGGGGGCTGATGGCAATGTGAGTGAAGGCAGCAGGGGGGGAGGCTGATGGCAATGTGTGTGTGAAGGCGGCAGGGGGGGTTTATGGCAATGTGTGTGTGAAGGTAGCAGGGGAGGGCTGATGACTGTGTGTGTGTGAAGGGAGCAGGGGGGGCTGATGGCAATGTGTTTGAAGGCAACAGGGGGGGCTTATGACAATGTGTGTGTGTGTGTGTGTGTGTGTGTGTGTGAAGGCAGCAGGGGGGCTGAAGGTAATGTGTGTGTGTGAAAGCAGCAGGGGAGCTGATGGCAATGGTGTGTGTTGGTAAAGGGAGCTTGTGGCAATGGTGTGAGTTGGCAAAGGGGGCTTGTGGCAATGTAGTGTTTGTGTTGGCAAAGGGGGCTTGTGGCATTGTAATATGGGTGTGAGGTAGGTGGTGGCTAATTAATGGGTACTATTTGGTTTGTGGAATGATGGTGGGGCAATTTAATTTAATAGTGAGACTATTTAACATGTGATGGTTTGGGGCTATTGAATGTGGTGGTGAGCTTGGAAAGAGGGCTATTTATTAAATATGAATATGAATTATTTAATGCCGGCATGTGTGTGGGAAATGGTTATATTTATTAAATGTAAATGCTGTTAATTTATTGCTGGGGCTGTTTGGAGAGAGGGAAATAGGTTTATTTATTAAATATAAAATCTAGCATTTTAATGTTGGGGCTGGAGGGAAGCCTATTTATTAAATGTGGGTGCTTTTGATTTGTTGGAGTTTTGTAAATTTAATGTACTAATTTTTATTCCAAATAGGGCCCCCCACATTCCAGGATCCAGACAAGCAGCAACTAATCAAGAGACACCACCAACCACAGGTAGGTAAAGCAACAAGAACAGGTAGGAGAGAGCAAGACAGTCTGCCAACTGTATTTTTCTATATTGGCAGTTTCTCTGCAACATGTTATTAAATAAACATCTATATGTTTCAGCGGGAAAGTCCTGATTTAGGGCTCTGTCCCATGAGTGGGAATGTTGGTACAACGGTGGTATGAGCAATATTCAGCCCTCTGATGGCATAATCAACTTTGTATTAATCCCGCCTCTTTTTGTGTTTGTCCTGCCTACACTTGACTTGGTCCCGCCCACATGAGGCCACTTTCAGATTTTTTTCGCAGGGCCACTTTATGTTCCCAATCCGCCTCTGAATATCTGTCTGGATGCAAAGAAAAAGTATTGAAGAGCATATGACATTGAAGGAACTATAAGGCAGGGGACATAATACAATGGTATCTACTGGAGTCATTATATAGGAAGTTATAAGCAGTAAGTTGACTACTGAAACAGGTACGCTTAATAACATATGTAATAAGCTTTCCTGTACAAGTGTGTTTTTAGGAAACATTTAAAGCTTTGAAGATAAGGGGCTAGATTTACTAAACTGCGGGTTTGGAAAAGTGGAGATGTTGCCTATAGCAACCAATCAGATTCAAGCTTTCATTTATTTAGTGCATTCTACAAAATGACAGCTAGAATCTGATTGGTTGCTATAGGCAACATCTCCACTTTTTCAAACCCGCAGCTTAGTAAATATACCCCTAGGAGTCTATCTAATTGTCAAACTATTAGATCTTTGGATAGTTGGAAACACACATGTAGCATTTGATAATAATGGGGGACTTTACGGTTTCCTGCTGGGCAGATAACCCCTCATATCAGCTAACCTCACTTTCTGTCCAAGGCAGATAAATCAAAGCAGAACAATTGTTGTATTGAGCATACACTGGAATGTTGGTCTTTCTTGGCTTGTTTATAATGCACATGTGTGGTCAGCTTAAAGTGAGTTCATTGAAAGCCAGTATTATGCTGGTCATTGTGGGTAAAGGTAGCTTTTTGCATGCTAATAAGTAAGCTGTATTGTCTTGTAGAAATATACATTACAAAATATGTTTCATATACTTTTGTAATGTATGTCCTTCAAAAACACAAATATACTCACTCAAATGGAGTTATTGCTGTTAACTAAATGTCTCTAATATAAAGAAAAACTATCTGAATTAAATCGACTGTTGTATGAGAATATGTATTTGATGTAGGAAAACTATAATCCATAAAAGTATGCTGAACTTGTGAGAGACAACCACAAGAGGACACTGTCAAGCTGTTTAGATCATAAGAAAGCAGAAATCTCACAGCATGTACTTTCAGGCTTAAGGGCTCCAGTGCACAGAGGTAAAAATGAGTTATTCATGCTATGCTGCTCGTAATTATCATTTTATTTGTATACAAAACTTAACAATCTATTTATTTAGAAGTGGTCATAAAAAATCCTATTGGCCAATATTATTTTAATGGGTTTCTCTATTCATCAAGTATATATCACTTTATGATTAATAAACTTTACTTACTGCAGAGGAACAACACACTTGGGATATCCCAGCAGCAACCAGCACCAGGTTATGTCAGACTGCGTAGGTCACGCTATGTAAGGAAGAGACAGAACATGGGAACCCCCAGGCATAATTTGAGCCAGACCCAGCCTGGTTAGCACATGGTGGAATGCCCTTAGGGAATTGGGCATGTAAAAATTGTGCAGCCCATCCCCTGGGCAGAAGAACACCCAATCAGCTTAATGTTGAATAGCACTAAGGCCCTTCCAGTACCCATAAATTCACGTCCTAAAGTGTTATAAAAAAACACCAAGGGGTAGATTTATGAAAACCACATAAAATGAAAAGTGGAAACAGAAAGAAAACTTTTTATTTGAATTAAACACTCACCCAAACTCACCAATTTCCACTTTATTAATCACTTTTCCTCTATCCTGAAGTGATCCATAAAGAAAAACAAGTAATGTGAACTAGTGAAGTCGTGATGTGATATAATGAAAAAGTCCAGAACTGGAATAGCCAGATTGGCTTGCCTTAGATAGGATGGAGTTTGGAAAACCATTCTGATTAATAGTTAACATTTTGGTCCCTAAGGTCAAAAACATTCTATCTTTGACTACCAAGGGCGAACTGTTCAACAGTGGCTTTGTTAGGCAAACACAGGAGCATGTGTGAGGAGGATTAAGTATGGGAGTGATGTGGTATCTACAATACAACCAGATTTGCACAGATGGTAGCACCGATTGAGCCAACATATTATAGTCCTTCCTCTTAGTAGCTCATTTTATATTGGGCCTGCTAGGCCTTAAAATTGTGCAAAAGTGAGGAAGTGGTGGAGCTACCCATTGTTGATGGGAAAGTTAACCCCTTCCTCACATACACTCCCATCATGCACATACCTTCCTCCCCAGGGTGATCACAAACTAGCTAAGGTGAAGCCTGGCACTCCAATTTGAGGTGCAGGCGTCCTGGACGATGTTGAACTTCAAAAGAAAGGGGATGGAGTGCCATTTACCACCTTGATAAGAATTGGCAACCCATTTAGAGTGCAGCCACGTCAGGAGGTCATTGATGGAATACTGGGTCTCCTGAGAAAAGAGCTTTAAATACAACAACGAATGCTGTGCCCTTAGATCTCGCAAAATGCAGCCAGTCACTATGGAGTCCACTGAATGCAGTTAGGTAAAGATCCTTTCACACAAGTGTATCAAAAGTTCACACAAGTCCTACAAAATTCAAAGGATTCCCTTGGGTTGATGTATCCTTCAACAGTATGTAGGAAGGAGCGCTGTTAAGGGGTTTGATTTATTTTTATTTTTATTACAGGTAAAGATCCTTTTTCTGCTGTGTAACCAGTGTTAATCTCAAGTGCTGCTCTGACTAGATATGAGGTATCCCTTCCTCATGGACACAATGGAGAGAAGAAAGTAATAGTCTAAGCACACTACAAAATGTACTGAGAAGATCGGTAATGTATACTTGAATAAATGAGAGTGAAATCTATGTATTAGTAAGCAAGCTGAAGTTTATAAGAGTATCACAAAATAGCAATAGTAGTTCTGCATAAGGAGTATATGGTAAGATTGTAACAAACAGAATACTTTCTAACATTAGCAACAAAACAGATTTCTGCTGAAATAAGCAGTCTAAAAAGTTAACACAAACTATACAATGATCAGCCACAACATTAAAACCTGCTTAATATTGTGTAGGTCACCCTCGTCCCACCAAAACAGCTTTGACCATAGAGGCATGGATTCCAGTGGTATTTGGCAGCAGCAAATTCTTTAGGTAAGTTGCAAGGTGGAGTCTCCATGGCACTGACTTGCTTTTCCAGCACATCTCACAAATGCTCGATTGTATTGAGATCTTGGGAATTTGAAGGTTAAGTCACATTATCCTGCTGAAGGAGGTCATTGCCATCAGGGATTACCGTTGACATGAAGAGGTGTACTTGGCCTGCAACCATGTTTAGGTAGGTGGTACGTGTGCAAAGTAACATCCACATGAATGCCAGGTTTCCCAACAGAACATTTCCCAGAGCATTAAACTGCCTCCACTGGTTTGCCTTCTTCCCATAGTGCATCCATTTAACATTTTTTCCCCAGGTAAATGGCGCACAAGCACCCGGCCGTCCACATGGTGTAAAAGAATCATCAGACCACACCACCTTCTTGCATTGCTCCATGGGCCAATTCTGGCACCTTAGGTGATGGACACCCCTGTTCAGCATGGGTACTCTGACCGGTATTTGGCTATGCAGCTGTACTATGTTCTCTGACACCTTTCTATATAATAGTCAGCATTAACTTTTTCAGCAATTTGTGCTTCAGTAGGTCTTCTGTGGGATTGGATCGGATGGGCTATTCTTTGCTCCCAACACGCATCAATGAGCCTTGGGCGCCCCTGATCCTGTCGACAGTTGACTGGTTCTCCACCCTTGGACCACTTTTGATATGTACTAACCACTGCATACTGGGAGCACCCCACAAGAGAAAACGTGGTATTGCAACAAGATAATCAATGTTATTCATTTCACTTGTCAGTGGTTTTAATGTGGCCGATCAGTATATATACACATGTACTTGTTTGTTGGGCAACAAGTGGCTACAAAACTGTCAATGTACTCTGATAGGTTAGAAGTAATACAGTCTACCAGGTGGCTTATCTAGTTTCTTATGACTCTTAAGTGGATGGTGGGAAAGGGGTAATCTGGGATTTTTAATATGGATGAATTCATATTCTTTTTATTCAAGATCGTTTTAAAGATGGGATTCTAGTTCCTTATGATAAGCTACTTTGTTCCCCTATTGTGGCCTCTGGGTATCAAAGAATGCTGACAGTTGTGATCCCAATGTGTCAGCATGCCCTGGCAGCCATAGGATTTCAGGTGCTTGTTGTTACTACAAGTGTCACCATCACAGACACCCAATGGCATCCTGGCCATCTTTGGCCCTGGGGAAAAAAAGTATTTATATCCATATAACTACATCACTGTCTCCCCCTCTCCCACCACCCAGGGATGCAGGGGAAGGGTCCTAGTGTTATCAGCATGAAGCTGGGTACAGCTGGTGAGGGAGAAGGGGTTAGGTGGTTGAAGCCCATAGTTTTTAAGCTCAGAAACCTCAATGCCCATTTTTAAAAACATAAATCAAACACACAGAGAAGCTTTTCAAACTAAATAAACTATTTTATTTTCAAAATAATACTTAATAAAAAAATTGTAACAATTCAATTAAATAATTATTTTTTTTCTGCTTTTTTGTTTTGTTAAATATTTTTTTCCTGCTTTGTTATTTGATTCGAAAGCACTTGGGATGGGGACGTCATGGGGTGTGGCTGTGATGTGGCATCATGAATTCTTTGTACGCTGCAAAAAGGAAATAAAAAAAGTTGACAATGCACTCTTACTACATCAATATGGTGAAATGCTAGCTCTATGGGTGCACTTCAATACATTTTGCAAGTTCCGTAGAGTTCACAAATGGTAAGAGAAAAACGGGCCAAAGTTATGTTATGCTGAACACAGTGGTACTCAGAAGTATTTAGTTTATTTGAGGCACTTGTAAAATAACAGAGAGAGATGTAGAGATATAGATATATATCTATATATGTGTGGTTTGCTACCTTGGCCTGGGTAAGTGGTCTACCAGCATTTTTTTTATTTGAAATGTTTAAAATAAAATGCTAAGCTTCTGCCACTGCTGTACCGCCAGCTCCACACAAGACAAGAAGTGGGGTGGGGGTAGGTTTACCATTGGGGTACTTAGGATGCTCTCGGGTATTGTAAACTGTGACCATGAGAAGGGAAAACTGTTTCAGATGTCCAAACCTTTCTGCTGCCAAAAACATTTTTTAAAAGTCTACTTTTAAAAGTCCCCTCTGCTCTATAATCAATGCGGCCGCAAGACTCATCTTCCTCTCACGCCGCTCCTCCTCTGTCTCGCCTTACACTGGCTCCACTTCCCCTACAGAATCCTTTTCAAACTCCTCACCACCACTTACAAGGCTCTCTCCAACTCTACTGCCCCTTATATCTCTAACCTCCTCTCCATTCACACTCCTGCCCGCTCCCTGCGCTTGGCCAACGACCGCCGCCTCTCCTCCACTCTTATCACCTCTTCCTACCCCAGAATCCAAGACTTTTCCCATGCAGCCCCCCTTCTCTGGAACGACCTCCCTCGTTCCATCCGTCTCTCTCCTACTCTGTGCTCCTTCAAATGTGCACTCAAAACTCACCTCTTCCTCAAAGCCTACGAACCATCTACTTAACCCCCATCTCCTCCCTTTAGCTCGTCCTCCCTTCTCTCCTATTGCCTCAACTGGCTCCTCTTGTGCCTGGTCTGTTTACCCTCCCTTAGGATGTAAGCTCGTATGAGCAGGGCCCCCTCCCCTCCTGTCTCCATACCTGTTCTTCTGCTCCGTCTTTATTGCATATGACTAGCCGGAGTTTCTGAAGTATTGGTACTTTTTGTTCATTGTTCTGTATGGTTTCACCCTGTATAGTCTACTGTTAGTACTGTGTGCGGCGCTGAGGATACCTTGTGGCGCCTAACAAATAAATGATAATAATAATAATAATACATTACATTAAGCCTGTACTTACTTTCTTCAACCAGCACCTGTGGCTGCTCAGCCTGTTAATGTTGGCTGCTGAAGAGAAGAGGCGACTTTGTCAAACTTCAGCTGTCTTCTTGGGCTGCCACCTCCTCCTCCTGGGCCACTGGCTCATGCTCCTGCCTGGCAGCAACCTCTTCCCTCATCCTCCTTCTGGGCAGCAACATCATCCTCCTGCTGGGCCAGCTGAACATGTATCCCCTCATGGCGGTGGTCGTGGCGATGGGTGCATTGGCATTCTGTTGGATAAATATGACTTGTCTCAAACATACATAAAGTCATCTACATCATGTTTGCTTCCAATGTGAAATATCCTATACCACACGGTCCATCATTGGCAAAGTAAACACACCTCTACACTTGATCTGGCAAGAAACATAGTTATTCCATACATGACTATTACTTAGCAAGTACTACACTGGGGTCATGAGTTCAATTCCCGACCATGGCCTTATCTGTGTGGAGTTTGTATGTTCACCCCGTGTTTGCGTGAGTTTCCTATGAGTGCCACACTCCATGAGTCCTCCCACACTCCAAAAACATACTAGTAGGTTAATTGGTTGCTATCAAAAATTGATCCTAGTATCTGTCTGTGTGTGTGTTAGGGAATTTAGACTGTAAGCTCCAATGGGGCAGGGACTGATGTGAATGAGTTCTCTGTACAGCGCTGCAGAATCAGTGGCAATATATAAATAAATGTTGATGATGATGATGAAGGGTGGTCGGGCAGTTGCCTCCTCAAATCGCTCCATCTCCGCCGCAGCTGCACGATGGAGTGCCGTTTTCCAAACTGGTCCAGCAGGCGTCTGCAGGCAGCCCTAGAGGCATTACGTTTCTGCTCATTGCCAACATAGCGACCTGTGGGCCGAAAGCAACAGTCAAGTGTTGCTGTCAGGACCCGCAGCTCAGCGCACGAGAAAGTAGCATTTCACATATTTACAAGTGAATAACACTTTTCAATATCCTGCACAGCTTTTGGTTCTCACTACACGTAAGTGCATCTGCACGTCACACATGGAACAATTCAATGTCATTACTAAGATGCTGACTAGCTTGTTTGTTAAATTAACTACTGTCGTGTATCCAGGCAATGAGGGGTTGGACTAAACCAGGCCTACCGGTTTAGTCCAACGCTGGAGAATGCACCTGCGTCCGTTATAAAACAGCTGCTGAGTCAGTCAGCCCTGCCATTTTGTGCATGTCAATAAACTTTTGTGCTGCTGGAGACAGTAATAGCCTTTTTGCATTGGATTTTGTGGTAAGTAACAAGGCCCTATCTGTGACACTTTACATAGCTGTGACAGAATCAAGGGTGAAGTGTATTGCAACAGGTATGTTAGATTCCCAGATTTCTAACATACTGCTTTTAAAACTCCAGGAGAATGTGTGTTTGTAGTAGCTGTGAGCTGCTGCAAGATTAAAGACTTGTGAAAAAGCCAGAAAGGGGTTTATGGATGGAAAGAGTAGGGTGGGTTCCATCAGGGCCGGTGCAAGATCTCTAGGCACCCTAGGCAAAGTTTGAGGCAAACCCCCCCCCCCCCCCCCCCCCCCCTCCTACTCTGGCAGTCTAAAGCAAACAATATATATATAAATAAATGTCAGTATTTGGTTCAAGGTGGAGTGTAAAAAAAATAACAACTCTTACCTTCTCCTGGCTGGCAAGGCTGCAGTCCAGATACACTGATGCCTGATGCTTTCAACACTGTCTAAGCTCCACTTCTGCCCGATGTCAAGTTACTGCAGAAACAGCTGTAATTTATTTAAAATTGCTTTCTGATATAATAATATATATTACAATTTAAGCTATGACCTCTATTTTTAGTCACATCATTCTTTTGTATTGCTGTGCAACTGGTAACCTTAAAAATACAGGTGTAGCCTATACAGATTTCTCTCACTGCAGAGAAGAAATATAAGATATCTCGGCTACACCTGCATTATTTGCACAGTAATAGAAGCTAACTATGTGTAGAAAAATAGAAATCATAGCCTATGAATATGAAATTGAAAAATTTCTAATTTCTTTACATTACCCGACATACACTATATAAATTTGGATTTTGAAACACATATATACCCAGTGGTGGAAGTGGGCTGCAGGATGACAAGAGGAAAAGGGGAGAAGATTGCACAGGGGAAGGGGGGGTAGATGAGAGGGACAGGGTTAGAAGGTGGCACAGGGGTATAGATGAGAGGCAGAGGGGAGAAGGTGGCACAGGGGGGTAAATGTATCAAAGTCTGTTTGTTTCTTTTTGTGGGAGATCAGCGTCTTTGCAGCTAAAAATTAAAGAGGCGATGGCTTGTAAAGGCAAGTTTGTTTATACCAAATTTATTTATACTGTTCAGCATCTTATTTGACCCCAACACAGACATCATTTACTCATATTTTCCCCGTATAATACTTTATAAGTAGAACGGGAGAGCATCCTAGTTTTAATGTTCACAATTTCACTACAATTATTTAGCTAATTTTATATTATTTTAACTCTTTTTGAATAAAAGTTATGTTTTATTTTATTTTCAACTATTGTGATTATATTTAGAATAGGAAAATATTGTGCACCTCCCAATTAACTTCTAGTCTTCTTTCAACTGTTCATATGAGTCCCGCTGACATCTCTTGGGCAGTGGCAAGTTAGGTCTTTTCCTATACTGCAAAGGTGCTTCTTTCTGGGCTGGCTGCAAACATCCCTCAGGACAAAATTTCAGCCATAGCATTCAGTGGCTCTTTGTGAGAAGATCTTACATTAGCTAAGCCAGCAGTCACACACATCATTTCTCACACTAGCCAGTCCGCTTTTGGCTCCTCCTCTTTTCGCCAAGAATCTTCTGGAACCTTCTAGATCATTCAGTGCAGTTTGCCCATCCCAAAATAGTATATGCAATTTGCATTTTACTTCCCAGAGGCATTCTGGGGAACTGTAGTTTTCTGAATGATTGCATACAGTAATATACCTGTGATTTGCAGGGTATTACAGAACAAAATTTATACCGTAACCTCACGACAGTCAACAATAACCTCACCTGTCTCACTGACCTTATTTCACAATATACCATTGACAATCCTCCAGCACCAATTTCCCATGTACCCTCTCCTTCCTCTATATCCCCAACTCTCAGTTCAGTCCATCAACCCTGCTTGATGCATGTAGTAATTAAAATTGCTACATGCAATATATTGGGAATAATGTTCAATTATGAAATGATGGTGTAGCTACCAGTTTTAAGTACTACATATGCAAAGTGTTTTTAATGAAAATAATTTTATAGATGGAAATAGTACCTAGTAGCCAAGTGTTACCATGTGTCCTTGCACCTCCTTGGCTCTGTTGCAATCTTTACCACATCCCTGAATGCCGGAAGGCAAAGGAGTTATGTGTACTCTCTGGTCACACAGCTACCAGGTCACGAATCTGGAAAAACAGGTCACATATAACCTGGATATTTAACGAGTGGAAATGCTTTTGATTCAAATATATCAAAGCAGTCCCACTCTACAGAACCAGGGCTAGATGTGTCCCATCTACTGCCACTATGACGTGCAGAAAGCCAGCTATGGAGGTAAACTGCTGTTTATGGGCACAAAGGCCTCCTCATCGTGTGGCAGATGGATGAATTGCCCTCACCGTGACAGGAACACCCGCATAACAACCTTCAGTACACGACTGAAAGACTTCTGGTACATCCCTGCCACAGTGGTCTGGAATGACCCTGTAGTGCAAAAGTGCAATAGCGCTAACATTTTGGTCAATGCCAGTATTTGCTGACGAGATGTTGCACATTGGCTCTAGGTCACTCTGCACAATGCACAGGGTGTCCAGGATGACATGAGGTGGGAGCCAATAGCAACGGACCACCTCAGCATCTGACATCCCAAAGAGGCTGACACGTGGCCTGTAGACATGCTCCCTGGGCCAGCGATGATGGACTAGTTGCTAGTTTTGGTGGGGTTGATTCTGTTGCCATCCTGCGCTGCCAACTATTTCTTGGTCATTTTTTAAAAAAAAAAAACACGCTATATTTGAGAGAAAAGGCTAAAGAAGTTAAAAAATTACAAACTTTCATGTCTGTTTGGACATTAAAGATTTCAAATATACTTACACCTGCAAGTTGATTACCAAGACTGATAACGGAACTGTAAACAAAAAACAATCACAATTTTAAAAAATAAATAAATAATTAAAAACATTAGGCATACTTTGAGAATCTGTAAGGAGTTAAAACAGCAAAAAGCAAAAAAACAACAACTTAAAGTACTTTTAAACAGGCACATCACAGGAACATAACATGAAACAAACAAACCCCCCAAAACAGTCTGACTCATAGACATATGTAGTAGTGGAAGGAAAATAATACCTAGTTAAAAGAATGAAGCTCTCCAATAATTGTACACAGCAGAATCAATCTCATAAACAGCATATGTAGATGAAATGACACCATAATATAATATAGTGGTGTTAGTATTTGCAGGTGTAGGACACAAAGGTCACAATTTCATTAGATAATGCAAGGTGTGCAGCTCTGTGTGTTTACGATTGACAGCTGGGATTTAAACTATACCCCCTAGCAGGTGCATACTTTTTGCTAGGAAATACGATTGCGGTTAGGTTTGCCTGAACCTGACTTGGACGTTGCTGCATGGGAATGCCAACATTGTACATTGACTATGGCAACATGCCCCTTTACCTCCCTATTGAAATCTCGAAATCGTAGGCTGTAGTAAGTGTGCTTTGTGTTTGCAAACGCAGTGGACTTTGTTTCGCAGACGATGCTCTACATTGTGCGCATGCGCAGACGGGATTTGCATAAAATTTTCTTAAAAACCCCAGATGTGCCTTAATGACTCAGGCCCAAATAGTATCCTAGAACATTGCACAAAAGCCCACAGTAGCACCTCTGCAACTCAGAGGTGTAAAAAAAATTCCCCGGGCCTGGAGGGAAGGGAGCTATATAGCCTTGATAATAAAAGAAGAAGCTATGAACAACTTTGTTATCCTGTGCATATTAATGATGCTCTCTCCTTTCAGTGCTGTCAACGTATTCAGCTTATTTGGGCAGTCGATGTATGCATGTCTCATCTATGCTTGTCTGCAGGTATCTTATCTTCATTGTAATTAGTTAATTGTGGTTATTCCCAGTTGAGCACTCAGGCATGTCTCCCTTTGCCTTCCTCACTGATCTATGTCCTGTCAGATGGATGGCAGGTAGTATCATTTTGCAGGTATCCAGGAGAAAGACATTACAAGGTCAGTCAGTATATGTTGCCACTGTCCCAGCAAGAAAGGTTTGCTAAATACTGTAGAAAACGTATTTTTTATTGCTGTGATGAGCAGTGATAAAAATAATCGTTTCTCCAGAGAAGGGGACCATAATGATAAATAGACCATCATGTGTGGGCAATCACACTTATCCCTAACAAGGTGAAATGCTTAGGTTCCCCAAGAACACACTGAACTTTGCATGCATCAATCTCCAGCACCACAATTACCTCCAGTGACTCTGGTCTCCTCTTTGATAAACAGCAAGTTGTGATACTGTTTATCACTAAGACAGTGGACTATTACACTCTCTTGGAGCACAGATTGTCAATAGACAGGAGGTTGAGGTCACAGGAGACCATATCCAGGGAGATCTCCTTTATTGAACATCATGAATTCTAGTGTCATTAGAGCTGGTAAGACTGTTATATGTTTTATGCAGTTCTTTACTACATAAGATCTAAGAGTATTGTAACTATGTACAGAGAATGGGGACTTCTAACTGGATTTATTGACTGCTTAATTGTTGCTTAATCTGGTACCATTGTGAAGGGTGCCACTGGTGGTCATAGCTGCAATTACATGCAGTACTTTCTGTCCTGGGTAGCTGATGGGTACGGGCAACCAATACTAAAGGTCCCCCTTCCCCCGAATGCACGGGTGTTTAACAAAGCCAGCATGTGAAGTGGACACTAGTGTGTGCATGGTGCAATAAAAATATTGGACACCAGGCCATCTCAGTTCAAAACAGAAGCATAATCTTTATTTAGCTCCTCTTCCTCCAGCACAGGAATACTTAACGGTTGCAAATGGAATACATTTAAACGCCTTATCCATCTGCACATTTTCTTCAGTAGATGTTATTGCTATCTCCTTACTCCATTTTAGTCCTGCATAGTACTTATAAACTTACAGCACTTACAGCTGTTGATGCTCGGAGCAGTAGTTCCACAGTCACAGACCAGAGGTGCATCACAAAGGCTTTGCATATGATACACCTCACCAATTCGCAGGCATGCAACCACCTCACAGATGCTCAGGACCTCCATCCCAATCTCCAGGAATTCTCTCCTTACGTGAGGTGCAAATGTCCCTTCCTTCATCCATGGACTCCTCTGCCATGCAGTCTCATCATCCCTTACAGTTGCACACCCAGTTAGTCGCATTGCACTGCGCAGTGATCTCCCCTCATGGTAATAGGAGTCTTTCAAAGGGGGCTACTCCATGGTGTACCTGTTGGAAGGTGCTCTCCAAACTTTTCTTACACTACTTCACCTTTTACCCTGTAGTGCTAACACTGTTTTGTCTGCTGTTGTAAAGAGTGCTGTAGAGCAAAGGACAACTAAACCATAAAATCCCCTCCCTGCAACCTAGCTACTTACCTAATCCTGAGGGATGACTATAGGATGAACCGTGCACTCTTCACTAAGAACCCTGTGGTCCAACTTCATCATAGCACCTCAGTTTGGGTAAAAACACAGACAGATTACTGAAAGGCAGGAATACCGGATTAAGAAAAAGGAGGTGTCCGAAGCAAAGGCATGGCGTAGAGACACTTTGTTCTACCCCGATTGCTAACACTTTGTTTAGTTATTCAAGGTCAGGGAAAAATCCTGCCCGAATAGCCTACTCACCGTTTTATGGGTAAGGGCGCTTACCAAGAAAGATGACGCAGGTAGACAGTACTCACCACACCCCTTGATAGCCATCTGCAACTCGGCAAATTGGACACCTAGGAACAGGGGCGACTCAACACCCAACCACCCCACAGAGCTATCTAGCCTCTCAGATGTGTCTCCCACACTAGCATTCTCTACAATAAGAACAAAGCAGTGACCTGATTCTAACAACCAACTATGTGACCAGACTCTGCAGCACAACTATTACGCTCCTACCGCTAGGTATGATGCATTACTCTAGCTCACACCCCACAACTCATAGATTCAAATCACAATTTGAGATGGAATAATGGATACCAAAAGCCTAACTTTAATGGGGGCCTAACTTCTTTATTCTGAAAGGGAAATACTTAAACAGGTACCAAACTCACTTGTTCCCAGATGAGAACGTATCCTAGTGTCTGGGGCTTACTGTGGAAGCTAACCCTCCACTGACTATGAGGTGTTCACCCTCTCCTAAGGGCCAATAGCCACCCCATTCAAGTGAGGGCCAGCAAGGAACAGCACAATGCAGAATGAGGAGTTTTCAACAACCGTCAGCAGCCGCTACCAGAGCCCAAAATGATTACCTCCAATAGAGAACCCTGCCTAAATTGGAACCGCCGGGTACTTCATGAAAGATCAAAAATAGGCACCACAATTGGAACCACCACTGGAACTCTACAGGAGCTGTGTGCTACACTGCCAACTGGGAGCCTGTCAGACAAGGTCAGCCCACCAGTCCTCCAGATACTGCAATCACGTCGGGGCACTAACAAGCCACAGGGGCTTAACACCAGCCTGAAGGTGTATATGGATGGGGAAATAACTGCTGCTCTACTCTGGGACCTATTCGGGGAACTTCCAAACCAAAGCGATACTAACTGCTGCTGGTACCCTGACAAAATGGCTGCTAAGGAAACACACAAGATGGCTGACTACAGGGGGAACTCACCGATTCTACTCCCACTTACTACAGATCCACGGCTCTGATATGTAAACTGCTTGGGCCACAGGCCTAGAGCCTGAATTAATATGAGTCACAGGCCTACTGCCTAAAATTCCAATGTTGCCACAGTCTTGCAGCCTGAATCTATGTATTTCCATAGGTCTAAAGCCTGAATTAACTTGCAGCCACAGGCCTACTGCCTGAATTATAATTGCAGCCACAGGCCTAATGCCTGATTGGCTTACTTCTCATGCTGCCAATTGGCTGATAGCTGGAGGTGAGCCCTGATTGGCTCAACTGACAGCTGTCGTCGGCTCTGGATTCTGAAGGGGAAGAAAAGAAGCACTGACCATTGCTGGATCCCGAAACTGGTGACTCCTTTCCAATTCTTCCTTTCTCTCTTTCTTCTTTTCGCTCTCTTCACAGGCTCCTTGGGGCACCTTGAACAAAGCAAAAAGAAAAGAAAATGTGTGTATATTGGGCACTCAATGACTGGAGTGATTATACTGTATTAGATAAAATATGCATTACACTTTATTGGTATACATTAAAGATGGAAAATTATCTATCTCATCCCCATACAATTCTGAAACAGCGAAATATTTAAAAAAAAAAAAAAAGGATTTGAAAATTCTATTGATTAATTTAAATAATAATGCTACCTAGCCACCTCGCTGCTCATTTAATATAAGCATTATATTTGTATAGATCTTCATTACAAAAATTATTTATATGCTGTGTGTGTGTTTTTCATAATTAATTATATAGGTTCTAACATCCACACTGATGTTATTAGTCTCAGGCACATAAATTACGGGTAGACTCAAATGTTAGGCTGTTTTATTAATAATAAATTAGCCTTTTATGTCAAGATATGTTTTAGCCCTATAATTTATATGAAAGTAGTAGACTTATCGCTCATTATTGTTATTGCAGATTAAATCCTAGCCATAATTATTGTATTTAATAGATATTGTTTTTAAGCTTGCTATAAAAATTACAAGCTGCAACTATTATAGACCCACTGATCCGTTATATGAGGGTCATGAATAGATAACTGGATAGAGCTGAGCCTAAAAACTCACACACACGCTACCATTTAATTCATCCTGTAATTTGAAACATCCCCCAAAGCCGATATAATAACCAGCTAAATCAGGGCCGGATTTACCGCTAGGCAACCTAGGCACTTGCCTAGGGCCTAGCGGCTCTCTGGGGGCCCATATGGGGGAGACAAGGAAGAAAAAAAAAATCGGCCCCTCCCCCGGGGGAGGGGGATGGGGTGCCGCGAATTGGGGGAGGGGCTGGTGTTAGAGCTAGGGGTATAGGCTGTAGTGGCTAAATCCCCTGCAGCCTAGTTACCTTGGCACATCAATATGACATCACAGTGTCATGTGATCGCAGCGGTCACATGGTACACTGTGTTAGGCGATCTTCTTGAAGTCTATGGCAGCTGTGCAGGAGCTTCCATCATTTCTGTTCCTGTAATAAAAAAAGGTAAGAACAAGAAGGTGTGTGTGTGGCTGCGTGTAGCTGCAGGGCACAGGGAGGGCATGTGTGTGTGTGTGAAGCTGCAGGGCATAGGGGGGGGGCATGTGTGTGTGTGAAGCTGCAGGGCATAGGGGGGGCATGTGTGTGTGTGAAGCTGCAGGGCACAGGGAGGGCATGTGCGTGTGGGAAGCTGCAGGGCATAGGGGGGGCATGTGTGTGTGTGTGTGAAGCTGCAGGGCACGGGGGGGGCATGTGTGTGTGTGAAGCTGCAGGGCACAGGGGGGGCATGTGTGTGTGTGTGAAGCTGCAGGGCACAGGGGGGCATGTGTGTGTGTGTGTGTGAAGCTGCAGGGCACAGGGGGGGCATGTGCGTGTGGGAAGCTGCAGGGCATAGGGGGGGCATGTGTGTGTGTGTGTGTGAAGCTGCAGGGCACGGGGGGGGCATGTGTGTGTGTGAAGCTGCAGGGCACAGGGGGGGCATGTGTGTGTGTGTGAAGCTGCAGGGCACAGGGGGGCATGTGTGTGTGTGTGAAGCTGCAGGGCACAGGGGGGCATGTGTGTGTGAAGCTGCAGGGCACAGGGGGGGGGCATGTGTGTGTGAAGCTGCAGGGCAATGGGGGGGCATGTGTGATGGAAGCTGCTCTGGCACAGGGGGGGGCATGTGTGATGGAAGCTGCTCTGGCACAGGGTGGGCATGTGTGATGGAAGCTGCTCTGGCACAGGGGGGGCATGTGTGATGGAAGCTGCAGGGCACAAAGGGGGCATGTGTGTCTAAAGGTGTTGGGCAGAGGGGGGGGGGGGCATGTGAGTTAGAAGTCTGTTCCCCACACGGCCCCTCCTCAGCCAACAATACCCTTACAACACTCACCAGCTTTTCTTTGATATTCCCCATGACCCGCTGCCTCAATCCTGACACCTCTCTTACCTCAAAATGAAAAGAGGCACCCTTTATATTAATATAATATGTGTGTGTGAGGGGCCAGTGTATTTATATTATGTGGATGTATGAGGGGCTGTTTGTGGGAGGGAAATAGTTTTTTTTTTTAAATGGTAACACTATTAATTTAATGTTGCAGCTGGTTGGAGGGAAATCGGTCTATTAAATGCGTATGCTATTAATTTAATGTTTTGGTTGGAGGGAGGTCTACTTATAAAATGTGGGTGCTATATTGATTTAACAGTGGGGCTGGTTGGAGTTTACTAAATTTCGTGTACCCATTTTTTTTTTCAAATAGGGCCTCCAACATTCCTGGATCCAGACAAGCAGCAGCTGATCTAAAGACACCAGAAGCCACAAGCCGTGAAAGTAACGAGAACAGGTAGGAGAGAGCAGGGCAGTCTGCCAACTATCCTGAATCTGGTGGGATTTATATTATGAGGAGGTCTGACTTGTTTAAATGTTGCACTATGGGATTCATGCAGAAGACTGACATATTAACATGATTATTGCATTCCAGCGCTTTTTCATGTTTCTGTAGGTAGAGGGCTGCAGTCAGTAACTGTAGTGGCGGACGGTCTGTGACGTGGTAGTGATAGGAGACTGCTGTTTTTTTATTACTGGGCTTGCTAACCATGAACTGCAGTTTCTTGACATGTTAATTATGATTAATACCTAAGTTTAGTTAAAGATAAAGTACAATTTGTGTGAATTGAAAGGTAAGCAGTGGTGGAAGTGGGGTGTATATGGTAGTAGGCCATACCGCTACTTCTCGTACTGCCTTTATTGTAGGGGCTGGGGGGGGGGGGCGTAGAGGGGGCTGGGGGGGGGGGGCAAACCAATATCTTGCCTAGGGCACCATAAGGTCTAAATCTGGCTCTGAGCTAAATAGAGGGTAAGTTTATGATATAAGCCAGTGAGTCAGCGAGCGTGGCGTCTCACCAGCGCGCATTTCGCTGATTGCTTTTTCAAGGCAAGCCGATGGAGCGGGTTGACGGCCTTCTTATCCACCCCCTTCATTCAATATTCACTCCTCCTGAGTAACGTTTATTAACAACCGCCTCCTTATTGGTTCTATCACAAGGCTAGTGATACAATTTAACAGACTGTATACTCAGCCTATCCAGTAGTATATCCCGCCCTCAAGTTGATTTAATTGGTCTAGGATCTGTATTGACATTTTCTGATCAGCGTGTATCCTTACTGACAGCTGAAAAGATGTTCAGAGTCCTGCTATCTTGGATTTTATGTACTGAGACTTCTATATTTGATGGTGGAAGTGAACATACTGCATTTCCTAGTGGGGAAAGTATTATTATGAAGTGGAATATCAATCTTGTCTTCTGATTGTAAATGAATAAAATTGCTGATATATAGCAATGGTAATCAGTAATGATTCTGATACAATATATTCATTTGGTTGTCAAAAAATACCACAGTTAATTAGTGAATAAAGAAAGGAAGAATGCATATTGTGAGATATATATATATATATATATATATATATATATATATATATATATATATATGGGCATAATGTGTGAAAAGGTGAGTGATTAACTAGTGAACATAAATAATAAAGTGGAATAGTGTTATAGTGTATTTATATGATATTTTTATATTTTTTTGTTTTATGTTAAATGGTGTAAGAGACCTGATCATAGGGCAGGGTGATTAAAAAATGTATTTGGGAGCCCTGATTGGGACATTAGGAAATAAAATAAGGTAATATAATTAGTTACATCCAAAATGATTATTGTGTCTCCTGTAAATTAACAGATGTTATAGATATATTATTTATAAATAAGTAGTATAATTGTTATGGTCATTAAGACCATAGGGTGTAAATTTTCCATAAGGAAAATCTTTCTCGTTTCCCTTTTTAGAAGGTCCTGTTGGAGATTACCCTCTCTTATGCCCATGTTAATCTGTTCCATGGCATATGCCTTCAGGAATTTAGGGTCCCCATTGTGATGTTGGCAACTGTGGTGAGTTGCTTGAAGTTAGTCCTATCTCTTTTAGCATTCTTAATATTACTTACATGTTCTAATGTGCCCATCGCAGTTCCTTTGATTTGTAAGAAGAAAGTATCTTCGAAAACAAAATAATTTTTGGTCAGAACAAATTGGAGCAGTTTTAATGGAAAGTCACTAATATCTGTTCTATGTACCATATCCAAAAAATAACAGACCGCTTCTATACCCTGTTTGTGTAAGATGTTTGTATATAACAATTCAACATCATAGGAAGCTAGTTTTATTATCGGACTGACTGTAAATATGGAAAAAAGTCCTAACAGCGCTAGATCAATTGTGTACACACAAATACTTAATAACTGTAAATGTTTATTTAGATATAACAACAGTATGTCCACATATAACAATATAATAGTGTGCACATTGATAGGTAATGACCACCAAGAGATCGGTCTCAGTGACAAATATCAAATAGTATTAGATTAGGTAGATAAATATTGAATACCAAAAATAGATAAATAAAATAAAAATAAAAAATGAAAAAATAAAAATAAAAAATATACATATAAAAAATAAATATATATATATACAAAATAAAAATAAAAATAAAATTAGGATTCAAAATAGAAAAAACCAAAAATGAGGAGTATAATAAAAAACTATAAGTTGAGCTAGGTGGAATTCCTCCAAACTTCCGTAATTAGATCCACTTATCGTTGAAACAGTATATCAGAGTAAGGCTAAAATAATGCATCTGACAGTAACATTTACTGTAAATATTATCAATTTTTGCCAAAACATCAGGGGTATCCCTGACATAAGAATTCAGAGTTGTTACATATTGACGAAGATGAGAATCAACATATCTGCTTGCATTTTCCATCAGACTACCTATCCCCGATACAATGGGCCTACTAGGAGGATTTGATTAATTTTTATGAATTTTAGGTAACATGTATATAGTTGGAATCTTGGGATTGGTAACTTTAAGAAAATCATAGTCAGTCTTAGATATTACCCCTGCATGGAAAGTGTTATCAATCAATTCATTATAGTGCAATAGAAAACTAGATGTCGGATTAAAAATGAAACATTTTTAGCATTCCGTATAATTTAATTGTCGATAGATTTCCTTCAGATATAGTGAATGTGGCCGGAGTACAATATTACCTCCCTTGTCTGAAGGTTTCACTATTGTATAACTCCATCCTTGGATTTAGTGCGTTCCTCTCTTCTCGATTCAGGTTACTCTTCAAATAATTTGGATGTTTAGATTGTAAATAAACATTGTCCAATTCTTTGGATACTAAATCCTTATAGATTTTAACTTGAGGGCATATTGACATATCCGGTGTAAAGGTTGATTTTTTGTGGAATTGTATAACTTTTGGATATACTGGAGCAGTAATATTTGGCATCTGTGTTATAGAGTCCAATTCCTCTAATGTTCTAATGGCTTGTATTTCTTCCTCTGTATTAAAACAGATTTCATCTGTATAATCCTGATTAGCATCATTGGTGATCATTTGATTTTCATTGCTACATCTCTGCAGGTCATCAGCTTATAGCTGTTGGCCAGATTTCTCAATCACTCTACAGCTGTTGTATTGATCAGAAGATTACTTTTGAGTTATCAATTTCAGAGGTATGTTCTGGGCATTCAAATTCTTCCTTAACATCGTGGATGACATTCTCTTGGAATATATTGCAATAACACTGAAAAAAAATGAAGAATAAGAAGATATATTCTGACTCTATCAAAACCCACATGAAAAATATCAAGAGCCCGAGAATAAACCTGATGGATTTCATTATGGACATTGCCGCTGAAGAACCACGGCTGGCAGCAGTTTTGGAATTGGTCACACGAGGACAACAACCGTTTCCTCAATGCAGTGGAATCATTATTTAGATCAGGACTGCTGTGTTAACGAGAATTCCTATTATAATATTAAATATACTGAACAGATTTTAACTGTTACATGTGTTATATGGGCATAAAAACTTTTTATTCCAAAATATTTATAACAATAAATGTGGTCTTATTACTTGCAAAAATTGTGTTGTGTTACTGTTTCCACTTGATAGTATTTACATTATACAAGAGGGGGTTATTTACTTTGATATACCACTGAGAATACACCCCCCATTCTTCCCTCTTTGTTTTACATTTTTATTCGGTGCACCTTAAATTACTTATTTAATTGAGTTTATTAATTTGGCTAATATTTTGGATATTGTCTGTTAAACATGATAAGGGTATATAAATCTCATGAAGGAAATGTGCAGCATTTTAAGATTAATATGATTTTACAAATATTGAATATACCATATGTACTTTTGTATCCAACAGGCAAGTGTGTTAAATTCCCTGTTTGGCACTTTGCACCAAGCAGGGAATCTAACACAAAGCTTTAATAATACTTATACATATAGGTGACATATTGTAATTTTGTTCATGAAGTCTTGGGGTTAGGCGACCCAAGCATATTTTAGCCATGCCATTTTTAAGGAATTAATCCCATAAGTAACTGAGTTTTTATCTGTTTCCAATCTGCTATGAAAAACATTTGTAATTATGTTAACAGTGTGGTGATCTATTTTTATTACTCAAAGATAACATTTAAATTATTCTTGTGAACAGAAAATGCTGATTTGAAAACAAACAAACACTATTACTTGATTTAATAGTGAATAATCAAGTATGTATATTAGAAGCAGATAAGGGGTCTTCACTGAATTATAGACACCAGGGAGGAGTCCTTACTTAATAATGACAAGAGGATTATTATTACCTATTTTATACACAATCCAGCAGAAAGGAGATGTCACTGTATGCAAGCCCCAGAAAGGGGCCCTCATAACACTGTAAACTAACCACAAGAAAGGTGTCTTCACTGTATAGTAAGTAACCATAAGAAAATGACCAAGTTTGCTAACTAGTCACAAGAAAGCGGTCTTAGTGTATGCCAGAAATGTGAAAGTGGTCTATTTTGTATACTAGCTTTCAGAAGGTGGTCTACTTTGAATAACGGATGCCAGAAACACTTCTTTTCCATATACCAGCCATCAGAAATTGATTTACTTAGCCAACAGAATAGGGGTCTATTTTTATACAACTCATCAGAATGGGCTATATTTTGTATAGAGCTCACCAGAATAGGTGCTGTTTTCTGTACTGTTCACCAGACTGGAGAACAATTTTTATACAAACCAGCAGAATAGGCCACTTTGAATACTAGCAACCAGAATTTACAAGGCATTGGCTATCTGAGCACATGCTGAGATCCCTGAGAAAGAGAGTTGGGCAGGCAGCACTGCGGTAAAGAGGGCTAGGGAGGGAACCTGTATAAAGCATAAAGATTAAATGCACCATCCAGTCTCATCCTACCTTATAGCAGTTTATTAAAGTATGAATGACAATAGCCTATCTCACTCTAAAAATTACAAACACTACAAAGCCAAATGCCCAAAAAACTTTGTACAACCACATTGATGCTGAACATGTGCATCTGAGCATGTCACACATGGTACAGTCTACATTGACTTTTCAGCACTACAATAGCCATAATAATATGTTTATTACATTTGGATGACAAAATAATCAGGAAAATAAGAATAGAAAGTGAGTACTCTATCGAACACCCAGGATGCAGAAGTGAAATATACAGGTATAGGTCATATATTTATGTCATCCATAACATATGGTATTGCATAAAATTCCATAAGTAAGTGTCCCAATATTTATTTTTATTAACATTGTAAATAAACTCAAAGAGTTCTGGCTAGAACCAATATTGAACAACCACTTGAAAGAAAATAGAGGTTGAAATCAGGCACATGATAATATATGCAAGAAAACAGTTCAAAAAACTCATGCAACAACCTCTAGTAATCGTCTAATTACAGCTAATGTACTTGAAAAAAAGACAGAGTCTAATGTCTCAAATACAGGTACGCAGAGTAGTTCATAAACCTTAAACCCTAAAATAAACAATTAGGTCCTAATATACCACAAGTCAGCATCCTGACAATGGTATAAAATCCTTAGTAATTGCAGCCAATTTTAATATCCTGCATGTGGTCCAAATAAATGTTCTAAATGTTCATGCAAATAAGATCAAGTAGAAGGTGTATGGTACCTTATATATTGCGCTACTGACGTTGCAGTGACAAACTTACCCCTCCAAGGTACTCTCATCAGGGCTCCTGTTCCTCTCATGTTCCCTCCCTCCTTATTTGGTGGTACCGCATTAACGCCAAAGTTTGTAGTCCATGGTAGTCGCGGCTCGGACTTATGCGCATGTGTCCGATATAGTCTGCCTTGATTTAATGTGCAGGATCCTGTATGTAATAATCTGATCCATGAAGTAGGCATTATAGATAGCAAAAGTCCACAATCCGATGCGTTTCACCCCAAGGTAAGGGCTTCATCCAGGATATACTCCCTTACTATCTACACTTCCTTTTATTTCTGTTTGTCAATTGTTAATTGGTCAGGGCAAGTCACATAATCTGTTGGGAAGATGAGATGTTCAAAGAAGGTAGTGCACTTAAAAACATAGACACGTGGAACTCCAATATGCACTATACACATAAATATTTAATATAGTAGCTCACAATGTATAAAAGAAAATAATATATAAGCTTAACATGACACATTTAATATATTATACAATGCAATAAGATTTAGCGCTGTCCCAATTATAACCAACAGATATTACAGTTTATTTTGATGGCAGAATAGTGATGCATATACCGCTTCTAAACTGGAGTTTGAGATACACAATCTTTATTTAATACCAAAAATGTACCAGAAATGGTCATAGAGAAAATAGGACAACTCTCGTTTCAGGAATAGGATATATCTGTATATATGTGAAGTCACAGAAATACCCCCAAATCTCTGTCAATATTAAGAACTTTTGGGGTGAGGGTCTTAAGATTGTAAATCCACTGTTTCTCCTCCCATGAAATTCATTTAATACGGTCACCTCCTCTCAATGATACGGGCACAATACCAATCCTGATGAATCTAAGGGAAGAGGGATTATGATCCAGATTTTTTAGGTAGTGCTCTGATACACTGTGTGTCTCAAGACCCTTCTTAATATTTCTATGGCATTCGGAGATACGTATGTGCAATTTTCTGATTGTTCGCTCTACATATTGTTGACCACAGGGGTATTCCAATAAATAAATCACCCCTGTAGGTAATTTTTCCTCTTATATCATATTCCTGCCCTGTAATGCTGGATTTGAAGCTCATAACAGCTTTTGTGTTATTTTGTCCGCTAATCTTGTAGGCGTGACATTTGTTACAGTAAAAGAACCCTTGGTTGTTCTCATTTAGCCAGGTGACTCTATTTATATTTTTGTCTAAGGGTATTGAGCTTTTCACCAGTCTATTCCTGAGATTTTCTGCCTTTTTATAGACAAACTTCGGTTTATTTGGTAGGATGTCTCTGAGTCTTTCATCTTCCCTCAAGATTCTCAAATGTCTTTTAATGATGTTCTCAAAGGCCTTAGAATCATGACTAAATTTCGGGATAAATGACAGCTTTTCCTGGTTTGATTCCGTGGTTTTTATTTTTGGGGCAAAAAGGTTAGCTCTAGTGGTATTTCTAACTGCAATCTGAGCGGTGGTAACTAAGGCTTCATCATAACCCCTTTCAAGAAACTTGTTTTTTAGTATCTCAGCTTGATTGTCATATTGCTCTAAAGAGAGCAGATTCATCTTGATCTAATGAATTGCTCTTTTGGTATATTCCTAAGCCAACTACTGTGATGGTTGCTATTGTCCAGAATATCCGAATTGCAGTCAACTTCCTTTTAGTGAGTCTTGGTCTCAATGCTGTTATTTTGAATGTATATTTCCAAATCCAAAAATTTCACTCTGGTGGTACTAATAGCGTCTTAAACTGCAGATTGAGGTTATTCTGTTTAATGTGGATGAAAAACAGATCAAGATCTTCCCTGGCACTGGTACATATAAATAAAATATCGTCTTTGTGCTGGTGCCACCCTAAAATGTAACTGAAGTAGGGGTTCTTTTCCCATATGGTGGTATCTTCCCAGTGGGTCATGAACAGGTTTGCATACCCCAGGGCAAACTTTGTGCCCATGATGGTCCCACGGACCTGTCTGTAATGCCCACTGTTGAATCAGAAATAATTATGTTCGAGGATGAAATGGATGCCCTCCATAATAAAGTTGATCTGTTCTATCAGGATGTCTGTTTTGTTTTCAAGGATGGTCCTAACACGGTTATAACTGATTTTCTGATCAATTATGGTATAAAGGGAAGTGACATCACATGTTATCAGTATGCAATTTGCTTCCCATGTGATGTTATTCAATAGCTCAAGGACATGTCCTGTGTCCTTTAAATAACTACGTTGTTTTACTACAATGGGTTGTAAAAAATGATATTTGTAACAACAGGTTTGTAGTGTGAATCTATTCCAGATACAATAGGTTGACCAGGAGGATTTTCAAATGACTTTTAGATCTTTGGCAGACAAGATATTGTTGGTAATCTAGGATTTGAATGTATAAAAATTTGTACTCTTTTTTATTGAGAATGCTTTTTGAAGGGCTGTTTTTAGAAGTTTGTCTAGTTCTTCATTATATAGTGGAATCACCAGGTAGAGGTAGGTAATTGGATCTGTCCTTCCAGTTCTATTATATTGTGATTGACAATCCACCCTCCCTTATCAGCAGGTTTGATGGTAATCTTACGGTTATCTCCCAATTTCTTAATGGCCATTCCTTCTTTTTCTTCCTGTTGTTGTTTTTATTGGACAATCCCTCTAAGTCCCTTTCTATGAATTTTTCAAATGTTTTAATGAAGGGTCCCTTTTGTTGGTAGGGATAAAAGGTGGACTTAGTCTTAAAGTTAGTGTGTATGCAAGGGGGGTCTTCTGTTACAACATTAGTCTGGATGGTTTCAGTTTGGTTCAGGAAGTATTTTTTCAGGGTTATGTTACTGATAAACTTATGGAGATCGATACATGTCTCAAACTTGATCAAGTTCTTGTCAGGAGCAAATTTTAGACCCCTGTTTCATACCTTCTTTTGTGGTTCTGTAAATTTAGTATCACTAAGGTTGAAGACACCTTCTAATTTATATGTTACTTCCTGATCTTCATTCTTGCCCCTAGACCCCTTTCCTTCTCGCTTTCTACTTGTGACTCATGTCTTTTCTTCCTTTTTAAGGTAAGGGGACCTTTTTGGTTGTTCGTTTCTGGAATTGTTCCTTCTGGGCGGGAGGAAGTTTTTAAATGCTAACTCATTGATGTTCCCATCTGCTTCTGATTTGTGGGAATGGCCTTGGTTCTGCGTATGGTATGATTCTTTATCATACTGATCTTATCTATGTACTTCTGTTGTTCTTGGAAAGTGTCATAGTTAGTTTCCTCTTTCCCCTTCCTATATATCTCCTTCACTGTATCTGCATAGCTCCTCCTTTTTGCGTGATCTAGCAAAGGGGTCCCAAGATTCTTTGGTTTAAGGGTTTGTATTGTCTCGTTTTTGAAGAGTATCTGGGGTGATTTTGATTAAAGGTGACCTGTATGTTCTTTTCTTATGTTTGTTTCATGCTTGTGTATACAAAATTTTTCTGATGGGTTACATATCCATCTTGGTTGTTTGTGTTTATGATAATGTGCATCTAATACGTAAGTACCCCTTTCTATCTCTCTCTTTCCAGGGATGAGAGGGGCACTTTTCTACCTCCGTCTCTTTTCGTAATGGATTATTTGTTGATATGTGTTTGTGATGGACAGACTCAAAATCTTTGAAAACTCGCAAAAACTTCCTTTCTTTCGTTTTATTGATTTCTTCCTCAATTGTCTTAATTTTACTTAGAGTAAGTCGTTCAAGGGTTTTATAACCCTCTAAGTGTTGGATAGGTTAAAATTTTCTTTGTATTAAATTGAACTCCTCCTCTATTTTATTAAGGGAAGTCTCCTTGGGCCTTATTCATTAAGGAAGATACACAAGAAATTGAGTACGTTTTCTTACTTAAGTTTTCTTGACAAAAACATGTTACAATGCAAGGGGTGTAAATTAGTTTAATATTTTGCACATAAGTTAAATACTGGCTGTTTTATCATGTAGCACACAAATATCAACTTTAAATTTCAGTGCACACATAAGCTATCAAGTATTTGTGTGCTGCATGAACAAAACAGCAAGTATTTAACTTATGTCCAGAAATCTCATTTTCTTGACTAAGTTCCTTAATGAATCAGGCCCCCTGTCTTTAATTATGAGTCTTATAAGGAGAAGGAACGTGTGTCAAGAATATTGTTCCATTCTTTCATAAAATCTGCATTTCTGTGTTAATTGTCGATTTTTTTGTAAACCCTTAAACCTCTTGGTATAATATTACTTTCTAAGTTTTTGGTTAAGTTGTTCATCTCATACCACTGTTAAGTTTCAAGAATTAGGAGTTTTTCATAACCTAGGAAATTAGAACAAAAATTATCCGGGAGATCCTTCCCTTTGGGTTTGTATCATTCCCTTTATATGTAAAAATGTATTGAGAGAGATCGCTGATGACACCTCTATTTCCTTATAAGTCATTGTTCAATATTGATTCTGGCCAGAACTTTTTGAATTTATTTATAATATTGCTAAAAATAAATATTGGGGCACCTTTTTATGGAATCGTATGCAAAACCATATGTTATGAATGATTTATATATGTATATATATATATATATATATATATATATATATATATATATGTATATATATATATATATATATATACACATATATAAATATATATATGACCTATACCTGTATATTTCACTTCTGCACTCTGGGTATTCTATTCTGTTTATTGTACTTGGAGGATGGGGTCTTCCCTCTCCATTACCCTGAGTGGCAGCATCAAATACTTATGTAGAGAGATAGCACAGAACTCCAATTTGAGTTATTTAGTGTAAGTATTGTATCCAATACACAGATAATAGACTCCGAGGTCATGACTCGATGCATATGCAATGCATATGCGACTCAGCCAATATTCTAATGGTAAAACATTTAGATGGTGACAACAGGGCAGAGGCCGAATGTTTAATTATGGAGGTGCTCTATAGGGCTAACAGAGGATACTCACCCAGTACACTGGGTCGACAGAGTTCCCCATCCCCTAATTTGCCCCTTGCTCCACACAGGCAACATCAGCTCTTGGAAAGGCGGTCTAGTACACCTCTTGTCTATAGGACTCACTATACGAAGCAGCAGTGCCAGTATGCTGCAATACAGTGGAAGTCCTTCCTCATTGTAAATCATTGAACAATATCATTACGAGCACCTGAGACATTAATTTTCATATTTGTTTTTTTTTACAGTTTGAGTTGTTTTTTTATAGGTTTATTTTATATATATATATATATGTATTCTGGTGTTTTTTTAAATATATTAATAAGCTCAGTTTATATATGAATTTATTATTCCTTATCCATTTTTCTTTAATTTGGGTTGTTATTACTTTATGGTTGACAATTTTTTTTCCATATTGACCATACAGTCTAAATTCCATGACACACACACACACACACACACACACACACACACACACACAGTCTAGGGTCAATTGATAGCAGCCAATTAACCTACTAGTATGTTTTTGGATTCTGGGAGGAAACCGGAGCACACAGAGAGAACCAGTGCTGTAACTAGACATTTTAGTGCCCTGGGCAAGACAGGGAACCGGCACCCCCCAACTAAATGGGAGAGCAAGTTTGCGTTCCAAATGCCAAACTTCCTGCTTTCGATGGAAATCACATGCGTTCCACTGCTTCTGATGCCGGGAATTAGTTCTTGTGGGGGAAGCTGGCTTGATTAGAATTCTGGTAGGGCACTGTGTGGACTGATTGAGCTTGGGCATAGAGGCAGGTATGCGCCCTGGGCGATGGCACCGCCCTCACCTGCCTAGTTAAGGCTCTGGAGAAAACCCACAGAAACACGGGGAGAACATACAAACTCCACACAGGTCGGAAACGGTCGGGAATCAAACTCATGACCCCAGTGCTGGGAGGCAGAAGTACTAACCACTAAGCCACTTTGTCCCTTAATGCAAATTGGTAATCAAAATTAATGTTTTAATTCAAAATATAATTACATGGATGACACTCAATTTTAGTGTTATTTTACATTAATTTGTGTTGTTTATATATTTATTTATTGGTTTACCTCACATATATTATTGTGTTTCGCTATGAATATGAACTTCTGAAGATTTTTTATACACAAGACTTCTAAGCACAAATACTTTCTATATATTTATTTACATAATTTAAATCATGCACCATTTTCCATCCAGTATTGTGCATGCATAGTCTCACCATCCCTGTGCATTGTCCAGAAGTGCCTGTTTTGGGAGAGGATCCCTGTTGTCAGCTCTTTTTGTTTTGCATAGTTCACTTTAGTTATGGGTATATGTTTTATGATTCCTCCATTCTACATTATTTACCTTTTGTTCTTTAGTTTAATTCACATAGGAAAGCTTTTACTTATAGGTTGTACTTTGGTTTTCCTATGATAAATGCTATTCTATTTTTTATGGGCTGTATGATGTTATCTTTGTTTTGTGTGTGTTTCCTTTGTTTTTCTTATTTTGTGAGCTGACACTGACAACTGTGTGCAGGTAAGCAAGAATAAAAGTAACAAAAACTGCTTGTGTGATATTATCTTTGATCTTCTACATCTTCAATATGAAGCACAATCCTTCAGTTTCTATGGTTACTGACTGAGGTCAATGATGGTACTATAGAGCACTGTGATGTCATCTCTGCAGGTCATCAGCTTATAGCTAGCTGTTGCCCAGATTTCTCAATCACTCTTCAGCTGTTGTATTGATCAGAAGACTATTTTTAAGTTATCAATTTAAAAGGTATGTTCTGGGCATTCAAATTCTTCCTTAACATCGTGTTAATGTTGTGGCTAATTGGTGGGAAATAGGTCTATTTATTAAATGTGAAAGCTAATAATTTAATGGCAGGTTGGATTCAGGTTGGTATATCAACTATTGATTTAAGGGGTGGTTGGGGGAGGGAGGCATAAATGAGCTCACTCACTGTTAGACTTTCCATATTTTTTGTATCTCCTTTTTTTCCAAATAGGGCACCAGCATTCCTGGATCCTGACAAGCACTTCACACTGTACTGCTTGTTAAGGGAAAGCAATATGAACTACAGTTAGATGCAAGCAGCTTGCCTTTAATAAGCAGCACAGTGTGAAGCAGGACATACATACTAACAATTTTTGCAGTTAGAACAAAGTCCTGACTGAGTGGGAGAGTCACAAAAAAATTTGCACTGAGTTGAAGAGCAGCCTAGCACAGTCTCAAATGATAGCCACTTCCCTTTTATACACACTGACGGTGTAGAATGGAAACCTCTCTCTAGAAATTCTCCGTTTGTCCCTGCCATCTGAGTTAAAATATGCACATTTTAGAATGTTACTATGGATATTTGCAAATAAATACTTTCTATATATTTATGCACATAATTTAAATCATGCACCATTTTCCATCTAGTATTGTGCATGCATAGTCTCACCATCCCCGCGCATTGTCCAGAAGTGCCTGTTTATGAGATCTAGTTTACATTAACTTTATGATTTATCTTCTGGGTAGAATGTGTTGTGATATCACAAGTCTGCACCATGATGTCTGCACCATTTTTATACAGAAACTGGGCCTATTTACTTCTAAACACAGATTAGCATACTTTTTCCATTGGCCATTACATATATATCCAATCTCTTGTCAATCCCATTTAGGCCTCATGTTTAAGCATTTTGGAGAGGATCCCTGTTGTCAGCTCTTTTTCTTTTGTATAGTTCAGTTTAGTTATGGGTATATGGTTTCATTCATCCATTCTACATTATTTACCTTTTGTTCTTTAGTTTAATTCACATAGGAAAGCTTTTACTTATAGTTTGTACTTTGGTTTTCCTATGATAAATGCTATTCTATTTTTTATGGGCTGTATGATGTTATCTTTGTTTTGTGTGTGTTTCCTTTATTTTTCTTAATTTGTGAGCTGACACTGACAACTGTTAGCAGGCAAGTGCTGCCTTCCTAAAACAAGAATAAAAGTAACAAAAACTGCTTGTGTGATATTAGCTTTGATCTTCTGCATCTTCAATATGAAGCACAATCCTTCAGTTTCTATAGTTACTGACTGAGGGTGATGATGGTACTATAGAGCACTGTGATGTCATCTCTGCAGGTCATCAGCTTATAGCTGTTGCCCAGATTTCTCAATCACTCTTCAGCTGTTGCATTGCACAGAAGACTACTATTGAGTTATCAATCTCAGAGGCATTCTCTGGGCATTCAAATGCTTCCTAAACATCGTGAATGACATTCTCTTGGAATATATCACAATAACACTGGAAAAAAATGAAGAATAAGAAGAGATATTCTGACTCTATCAAAATCCAAAAGCAAAATATCAAGAGCCTGAGAATAAGCCAGAATAGGTGCTGTTTTCTGTACTGTTCACCAGACTGGTGAACACTTTTTATACAAACCAGTAGAATAGGCCACTTTGAATTCTAGCCACCAGAATTTACAAGACATTGGCTATCTTATTTGGCTCTGCAATGTAAAATGGTCATAAGATTTATAACATGCTAGGGATGAAGAACTAAGACATGCTTGACACTGATGAGTGTAATATACTGGACACTGTAAGGTATGTTACAATACTCAATAGAGCATGTATAAATTCACTACTTCATTGTTAGAACAACACAAACACTTTCTACTTTTTCTACACCCACTTATTTAAATAGTCACACTAATCAGTTATTATTGTACAACACTTTTATTTATGGTTGCCAATTATTTAATATTGATGTCATTTGGTGGGATATTGGTTTATTTGTTAAATGTGAATACTAATTATTTGATATTGGGACTGTTTGGTGAGAAATAGGTGTATTTAATAAATGTGAGTGCCATTAATTTAATGTCAGGGCACGGTGTGGGGAAATAGGTCTATCTATTATTTCTAAATGCTATTAATTTAATGTTGTTGCTAATTGGTGGGAAATAGGTCTATTTATTAAATGTGAAAGCTAATACTTTAATGGCAGGCTGTTATATCAACTATTGATTTAAGGGGTGGTTGGGGGAGGGAGGCATAAATGGGCTCACTCACTGTTAGACTTTCCATATTTTATGTATCTCCTTTTTTCCAAATAGGGCACCAGCATTTCTGGATCCTGACAAGCACTTCACACTGTACTGCATGTTAAGGGAAAGTAATATGAACTACAGTTAGATGCAAGCAGCTTGCCTTTAATAAGCAGCACAGTGTGAAGCAGGACATACATACTAACTATTTTTGCAGTTAGAACAAAGTCCTGACTGAGTGGGAGAGTCACAAAAAGAATTGCACTGAGTTGGAGAGCAGCCTAGCACAGTCTCAAATAATAGCCACTTCCCTTTTATACACACTGACAGTGTAGAATGGAAACCTCTCTCTAGAAATGTCCCTGCCACCTGATTTAAAATATGCAAATTTTAGAATGTTGCTATGGATATTTGCAAATAAATGCAAAATACTGATGCAGACAGGTATATAGAAATGCATGATTATTTATTGGCTAAAGGTCAAACTATAATTAGATATGTTTAATATCAGTTAAATATTTGAACTTGTTTTGTGGTTCCTTATTGTTACTTAGTATGAGATCCTAAGAAAAGAAAAAATATGACAAGCATTAGCCAACATTTGTGTGTAGAAATGTATAAAAAGAAGGTGGCCATTGTTCCAATGTATTATGATTTACCATTTATTTTGCCCATATTATTAAACCTCTTTCTAATTTCGGTCACAGATCTGCGTATGGCAGCCACAGCATTGACCTGCTTGGTTATTTCTTCCTAGATGCATTGTTTAGTGCCTGCGGATAGCTGCCAGGTAGTGTGGTGCATCTTATCTACACTAGCTGCACCAGCAGCTCCACTATCTGATAACTGAGGTTGGGCTGGAGATGCTTTGCGGACACTTGACTATTCCAGGGGGTATATCATCTCTCACGAAAATGAGTCAAGTCCACCTCTTCTGCTTAATATAGTGCATGATGAGTCATTGTGTTGCGTGGGTACGTTCCTAATGGCGTAGGTACGGCCCACTATCATCATCAAAGGGGATATGGCAGTTACTCCAGTATATATAAACTTAATGAAAGTATATCAGCCATTTTAGATATGGTCTTGGAGAGAACCATGGCTTATTTACCTGCGCTCATACGTGCTCTGTGAGCCAGTCAGTGAGGAGAATGTTGAAAACCCTCATTCACTTGCAGACATGCGCACAGCAAATTTCTCCCATGCTGAGCTCTGGGAAAATTTGCCAGGCGTAATTACACTATAAATATGAAATAAAATTCTCATGAGGACCGTGTAGCTATCCAGCTATCCTGGTGCATATATGTATATATATATATATATATATATATATATATATATATATATGTATGTATATATATATATATATATATATATATATATACATATATATATATATATATATATATATATATATATATATACATTTATTCACTAGCTGAAGTACTCTACATTGCCCGGGTTTAATTCTGCAATTTATTAAGTTATCAATGAGTTTGATGTAGTTGTCAACCTTTTAAAAATAATTAGCAGTTTAGTAGCTCTTGCAACACACCCATGAGTTAGCTGCTCAGTGTTGTTTATGTTTTAATATTAAGTGTCATCCAAATCCATCCAGTGGGAGGTCAAGAGCAGGCTCCCCGGGTCAAAGATCTGCCCAGTGTACACCAGCGGGAGGTCCGACCAGGACTCTAACCCCCCCTAAAGCCTGGCCAGGATCCAACTAGGCCATCTTGTGTTGGTTTCATCCCAATCGGTGGAGGGGTGTCCAAATGTATAACCGGACAGACAGACAAACAGACCAATGATTTTTATGTATAAGATAGTAATGCTGCTTGTAATATCCTTCACACAATAAGGTACAACAGATGCAATGTAATAGTGATAAGAAAGTATTGTGGTTACATGTGTGATTACATACAACTGAAGATAATTTTATTGAAAATAAAATAATAATGAGCTACATAAGTATTTAAACATACAACCGGAGGCCAGGGAGGAGGCAGAGGAGGATCCACTTGGGGAGCCCAAGCTGGAGGTCCATAAGAAGGCCCTGAAGATGAATGTAAGTATCTTGATTTGATAATATAGTAGTATATTTTAGTGTTTTGTTTCTGTAGAAAAGTGTAGCGCTCACAAATAATTTATTTGTTAATTCTGTATTTGTCTAGACCTAGGCAAAAACTGCTACTTTACAGATATGTGACTTAATGGGTCTAATAAATATTTGCCTTTGCGTAAACCAACCCCACCACAATACATCTGCATGTGCCTAAAAAATTCAGTCCTCAGGTTAGTACTGTGTTACCAATAAGATTAAACTTTAGGATATTTTATATTAATGTATCACGTCACAACTCTGTAGTACTAGAAAAATGTGGGATCAAACTACGTCCATAGAGCAAATATACGTTTCAAACATGTAATAATATTGTGATGTTTGAATTACTATTTTAACGTTTTTTTTTTGTTTTTTTTTATCATGCAGGTGCAGAACACCCCCCTACACATTTTCACGCAAAAAAATAGAACAAAAATGAAAAAAAAAAATGCTTAATATGTTGAATTAATTAAAAATATAATCATTGTATGTTCTAAAAAAGATATTGCCCGGGAAATCACCTGAATCCAGCGGAACGCAGCCCAAGGTAACACCGAATAGGACTAGGTTGTCCGGGACAATAATTGAACCCTAGCGGTGAGTGACTCCTTCTCTTTCTGCCCTCCACCATTTCCCATATCTGAATTCTTACCATTCCGGATCAAGTTTGAGATTTAAGTATACTATATTGTACATATTGGAGACCATCTAAGACTCTAAATTGTGTACATATGAAGAGACTTAATTTCCAATGTTATATTCCTTTATAATACACTTTGATTTATATATAATTAACTTCAATGACCTATTTTTTATGCATGCCCACTTATTTTATAAGTGTGTATGTTACAGGACGGTTGCCAGTATTTACAAGTCAACCTTCAGAAATATCTGTTTGTTTATGTGGTCATTAGCTACACCAAGTTTTAAACTACATATCTATTAATGTGGCTCTTTATCAGTGCGCTGATTTTATTTGATATTAAATGCTGTTTTGCATGTTTTTATTTTAAACGACAACTGTATTTCATTATCTGGATTTTGTGTTAGGGCTTATGCCCTAATATATAAAACGCACTTTCCTATTTTCAATACTTGCACTTTATTTTTCTTACTTTGCACCAGGACTTATATTTTAGACTGTTATTTGCAATAGGGGGAGGGACACCCGCTGCCTTTTTCTGAGCTTCATCGTAGATAACTATTTTCCAGCAGCGCATATTGGTATTTTTGCTAGTTCTAAAAAACGTGTGTGTGTGTTTATTCTTGAACTGCAATGTAGCATAGTAATGAGATATATTTGATAGTAAAGGATATGATAAAGGGGTTATTGTTAACATGGAACAGTGCAGATTGATAAGGTAATGCAGTGAAAGAGTTAATATTATTTAATCATCAGAGAACATTTGTGTTTTAGAACTAATAAGGTAAATTAAGGAAATGTATGCATGTGTGTTCAGATGTGAATTAGGAGTAAATACATATGTAGGGAAAATAAAGTGAAATTTCTCCAAACACAATTCCAAATCCCTCAATACACAAAATTACGCTTACGCGTGATTTACATTTCATATGCGATTTACTACCGTATTCACATCAGAACATATTCCTAGATACGTCTGAATTTGAATATAGGTGTATTTATGCACAAGTTCTGTGCCCTTTTTAAAAACGCAACTTATGTGTAAGTTCCGTTCAGAGTTGAATGAGGCCCGTTGAGTGGAGGCACTGTCCAAACTGTTTATCATGCAGGTGGCACCAGCTAACAGTCACTTATCTGTAGCGTTATAATCAGTGCTTTTTTTGTAAGAAAAAAAGGTGCCGGAACTCACCTATTTCTGTCTCCTCATTTTTGTGCAGCCCTCTCTTTCTGCCCCCGTTGTTTTTCTGTATCCCTCTCTTTCTGCCCCCCTCATTTTTCTGTAGCCCCTTTCTGCCCCTGTCGTGACATTAGACGCTGCCCGAGCCGGAAGCAGGACATACACTAAGATGTGGTGCTGCACTGTAGCACCACCGCAGAGAAAAAAAAAAAAATGTTAAAAAGTTAATTAAACTGTGAAAACCCATGGAAAAAAGGTGCCGGAACGCCGTTCTGAGCGTTCTATGACCAAAAAGCCCTGGTTATAATTATTTACACTGTGGTAGGTAAAACAGTAGTATAAAATTCTATTCTAGATTTCCACTGGCAGCGATATGATACTACCCTGGATACAGTTATATTAATAGGGAGTTCCACAGGGTGCAATCAGTTTACACAAAGCAGTTACACATATTAACACCAGATGGATAAGAAATTAAATAGCTTTACAGCCTCATAAAACAAGTGAGGCCTATGGAAAAAGGTCTAGTGAAGCTTGGCAACTCCTTTTTCAAACTCCTGTAATGAGGCTGTCACTGCTGTCCGGCATTAATTATAGGTTAAAAGCTAGATTAGTGTAACAGAATGTTTGCTTTTACCATATGTCTCATTTGGAGGGTAGCTAACAGTAAAATGACTTATTTTGGCAAGGTGGCTTCCATGCCAACATAAGTATGTTGCTGTGTTTGCATTTGTTCTTCCATAGCCATGTTCCAAAGGATCTCAGTGGAAAAATCTAGAAACACATCTCAGCTAGATCCTGTGTTTATTTTGGTCAAAACCAACCTTTCACTGTGCAATAGGTCACATCCAACTTTATCCCAATTAGCAGAATGGATAGTGAGAACATTAGAGAAAAAAGTTATGCAATTTTGGATGTATCACTGAGATATGTTAAACCAATAACCTTACTAAAATAAAAGTCCTGCTGTCACCTAAAGCTTATGGATCCCGATGAAAGACAATCCATTGCTCTTATTTTTATACATCACAAAAATTATCTATACTCTAAGGGGCATACACTTTTAAATCATGTCTTGTCCTTTAGTATTAGGCAACATTCTGTCTCTGTGGTCAGGAGTAAATGCAAGATGATGAGGTACAATATCTTTTTATTAGAATTTTTAGTTATATTGAACATGATTGAACACGATTGAAGTCTATTTCTAAATTGCTCGATTTTATGGTTGACTATCCCAGATTACCTTTTTGTTATCATTCTTTTGCTGAGTCTGCAATTTTGAAGTTGGCAGGGATAAATCAGTCTGTAGGCAATCAAATCATTGGAATGTTCACAGCATCATATCATTATTCTGGGAGATCTGTGATGAGGCCTGATTCATTAAGGATAGTAAGGCAACAAAATGAGTAAGTTTTCTCCTGGGTAAAACCATGTTACAAAGCAAGGGGTACAAATTACTTTTTTATTTTGCACATACGTTAACTACTGTCTGTTTTTTTATGTAGCACACAAATATTTGATAGCTTATTTGTACATTGAAATTTAAAGTTGATATTTGTGTGCTACATGAAAAAACAGTCAGTATTTAACTTATGTACAAATTAAAAAACTTTGCATCGTAACATGGTTTTGTCCAGGAGAAACCGTACTCATTTTCTCGCTTACTTTCCTTAATGAATCAATCCCTTAGTGAGGACAGGGCTGCACAGGGGCTGACTAGCAAATTTTAGACTGTAGACTGGGGTGAGACTTAACTCAGCAGTCTATTAGGAATATTTTAAAGTAAAAAAACGCAGGTAGCCCACTATGGCCCAACAATGGATATAAGTAAGAAACTACAGACAGAGGAACAGCGCAGAGTAGTGACTTAATGCTCCAGTCAAGCTAATACCGAAAGATTGTGATGTTAATGCATCTCTATATATCCAAGTATTTGAGCCATTAATTGCTAAAGGTTATTTTGTGTTCATTTACAAGATGTTAAAGGGTAACTCCCCTCAAAAATGATGCAACTGTAACAGATTCTGGATACTTCTACTACTAATCTTGATTAGCGCTGGCTTACCTGAGGCGCGGAGTCTAACGATCTCCCCGGTGTTCACCAAGAACCGCCGCAAGGCGGGGTGGGCTTCGCTGCCAGGAGTCGCAAGTCGCGGTCCTCAGGTTCGCCCCAAGATGTAGTACAGCGGAGGTAGCGGAGTCAGACAAGCCGGTTTGGTACACAGGAATGGAGTCAGGCAGAATCAGAAGGCAACTCGGAGTCAACAAGCCAGGTTCGGTACACGGGTCACAAGAACAGAAGAATGGTCAGCAAGCCGGGTCGGTACACAGGGATAGGAGAGCCAGGGTAGTCAAGCAGGCAGAGATCAGCACACAGAAAGACACTGGAGACTGGAAGACACAGCAATCCAGGAAGAGCAGGAGCCAGGAACAGGTAAGTGTTGCTCTGACACTCAGCGAGTGTCAGAGTGAGGTTTTTATCCTGACAGGGATTCAAAATCCCCGCCTCTAGGTTGAGGTCACGTGGTCCTGGATGCGGAAGTGCGGCTTCCGGACGGAGCGGCGGGGATAAGGTAAGTCCGTTACAGCAACACTATTTTACCTAACTAAAAACATTATGGGCCTGAATCATTAAGGCACACAAAATGGACGTAATGTGCTTTTATCAATAACGCACATGAAGCAGGTATACACACGTACGAATTCAACAAGGAGTGGATGTGAAGATACAAGTGGTGATGAATGCGGGTGTAGGGCTGCTTTACTGGACAGTATACTGCAATACATATAAGGAATAAAACCTACAGCTGAAGAACAAGTACCTTAGAGATGCCTAGAGCTTGAGTTGGATGCAGTTACATGCGCTCGAGCTGGACAAGCTCTTACTGTACATAGACTGTGGACATACGCCCCCTCCTTAACCCGTTCCCTCACAGAAATCATAAACTGGCATAAATGTCCTTTGCGCTTGAAGATGAATTGGAAGTTGTTATGTTCTATGGCGTATAATCCGGTTCTGGGCATATGCAGAGCAATTAAATGCATTTTACTCCTTAATAAATCAGGCCCAATGTTAGGTACCACAATTTACTGGAATAGTTTCTAAATCTTAAAATAAGATCTGAAATTAACAGGTGAAAGACTCAGACATGGCCGTTGCTACCATTTGTCAAACATGTTGTAAATAACTGTCACAACTTAGAATTATGACACAGTCAATGGTTACAGATGTTTCTCTGGAGTGTCAGAATTTCACAACATAGCAACAACAGCTATAGCTGTGACTTAAACTTGTCACTTTCAGGTACATGTCCTATTTTAAGTACCAGGAGTTATTTCAGTAAATTGTGTTACCCAGCATAATAACTTTAATTGGGCACAATTATTGTTTTATCATTTCTGTACCCTTTAATTAGGCTTCAGTAATTTCCTCACTAGAAGGGCCAGGCTCATTTGTAGATTTTTGTAGCACAAATACTTTGCACACTACTTATGTACTAGTGTGGTGCAATGCACAATGCCCACAAATGTATATAAACCCATGCTAGATTTTAGTTTTCATTTCCTGCATTGGAGAAATGATAACTAGAATTAGTTATTAATTTGATACTGTGTAAATTTTTTTTCAGAACAAATTCAGCTTCCCGTTAGTATCTCACTTGAACTGGCCCCATTATCTTCATGGGCCCCGGTGCTCCGCACCTACCGCACCAATGGTAGTTCCCCACTGATGGCGGATGCGAATTTGGTTTTGCACTGCACAGCAGATATTTTGGCACTGTTTTAAGCCCAGGTTGGTTATTCTAGTCCCTACCTGTGCATGGCAGTCCTACTGTGTCTGATACGAACAGTGTAATAAACCCACAACCATGCTTATGCATTTTTGCTTTTCCTCTGTAATCTCCTACTACAATCCTAACACCAAGCAATAGAGAGGACAAAATCGTCAAAAGAGTCAGCAATCCACAACTTGTTTAAGTAGTCTTTTGAAGTTCACTATGTTTCATAGACCCATATTGTTTGTCTTTTTTCCTTAGTTGCCTCCAATGACCTTCTGGGTGGTTACACTTATCTATAAAATGTATCCACTCTAGGTCTAGGTTCTTGTCCAGATTCAGGATTCCTCTCTTAAATACACCCCAGGTCATGGGACAGGGTGCCATAAGAAAGTATGGAGCCAGAAGGGTATGGTCCATCTGTGTTTGTGGGAGATAGGTATTCTTTTGTGCAAGCTGCCTTTCGGAAAAATCAGGGGTTCCTGTCCAGTGAGTTGAGACTCAGTTTGGGGTGTCCGTGGAGCAGTTGATCGTGACTGCTCTGTAGTTTGTGTCTGGGAATTTCAATTTGGAAAATGAAGGCTGGACACTTTAGTTATGGCTTACCTCTGAAAGACGTTTGCCATGTGGGTGTTGAGGTGGGTTGGCAGCAGGAGGTGATTAACGGCTGCACTGCTGGAACAGCAGAAGTTCAAGGAAGACTGTGCATCTGGCAGAATCTCAAGATGCACAGTCATGTAATATCTGTGAGTGTAAAGTATTATTAGAACTGGAAGAATAAACATGAATTACAAGTACAACACCAACAGTCATTAGGGACCAGACAGTAATTCCCACCTTCCATGACAAATTCCAGGTAAAATAATGCACAGTTCTCAGGGTTTGGAATTGACAATGCAGGTTGGGACATATTGATATAATGGGTAAAGATAGTCCAGGAGCTACGGTTTGACTAAAAAACAGAGGAAAGGAGCGCAAGCAAGCCAATAAAGCTGGAGAAGAGAATGTCCGGTAGACAAGGAACCATGAAAATGTGAAGAATATGCAGCCCTCAAGTTCTGAAGCTCTCGCTGGTCAGGGATAACATAATCACCTGAATTTCTGACAGAGCTGGTGCCATTAACAATGGTGTATGGATGGACATCATGGCAACAGAAACACAAATATTGGGTGTCCTTTGCGATGCAGAGGCAGGTGCTGCTGGATCAGGCCCAAAATGTAGAGTAAACATCAATGAAAGGATGACTGGATCCTTAGACTCAAAGGTTATCTCAAGATATTTATCTTTAGGTACATAAACTAGGAGAGTAACTTTTTCCTCAGACCCAGGGGTCATGGCAGTAACATTAATGTGAAGCCCAGAGTTCAGGGTAGTACATTTATCCTTGAGCAAGGCATTTATCTTGGAGAACACGGGCAAGGCAGTTGTCTCAAAGAACTCGGGCAAAGCAGCAACTGGGACCTCAGGACTGGCTGTCACCTCTAGGTCCTAGACAAGGCAGCAACTGAGATCTTTGGTCTAAGCTGTTAACTCAGAGACCTTGGGTAAGGAAGTTGTTCCAGAAACCTTGGGCAATGCAGTTATATCAGGGGCCTCAGACAACGAAATGACCAGGACCTTGAACTAAACAGTCATTTTAGATAGCTTGGGAAAGGCAGTCTTCTCAGAGACCTAAGGCAAGGCAGTTGTATTAGAGACCCCAGGCAAGGCAGTGGTCTTAGAGACCTCAGGCAAAGCAGGTACCTCAGAGTCATCTGGAAATGCAGTAGTCCTGGAAACCTTGGGTAAAGCAGTCATCTCAGAGACCACAGGCAAAGTAGATATCTCAAATATCTCAGTAAAGTTAGGTGTTTCAAAGACCTCAGGCAAGGTAGGTGTCTCAGAGGCCTTAGGCAAGATAGGTGTCACATAAATCTCAGGAAAGTGGGTGTCTCAGATAGCACAGGCAAGGTGGTGTCTCGGAAATCTCAATCAAGATAGGTGTCTTAGAGACCTCAGACAAATTAGGTGTCTCAGAAACCAGGCAATGTAGGCCACAGGGAGCTTATGGTATGATTAGGAATTGGCTGAGATGGGAACTGTGTCAGAATAAGTTATCCCTTGGGTTATTGAAGCAAAATAATTTTTTCAGGTGACCAGGTGAGCAATGGTACGCTCAAAGACTGAATTAACACATGTTGTTCATTAAATGGAACCAATTGTTTCTGTAGGGAACATTGAATTGATTTCAGTGTCTTAGGGACCAAGATGTCCTTTGGTGATTCAAGAACAAGAACAAAGTAATGTAACATCTGTGAGTGTAAAGTATTATTAGAAGTGGAAGAATCCTGTATGTCAGAGACATTAGGTATAGTCTGCTATGAATTAGATACCAAATGATTTGACTGCAGGGGCTTTCTCTTCCTCTAATACTTGATACTAGGAGATTTGTTTGCAATACCATCAGGTATAGGATAATCCTCTGGGATGGAGATAACTGTCTGACTAGAAACAGAAGGTCCAACTCTCTGAATTAAAGCCTGTGAAAAAATCACCTCCATCTCCAATACTGAACTATCTTCATCGATAAGAATAGTGGCCCATTCTAGAGCCTCATCCTTGAGCTGGGTGAACATGGACACTCTGCATTCTTCAGTAGGATATTCCAGCATATTTGCATGGAAATAGTGAAGACATTGAGTGAGAAAGATCAATAATTGTATTTCACCACCTCCAAAATATTTACGAACTGGCATAGCCTGTCGCTTAGGTGTCAGAGTAAACTCAGACAAGCAGGCTAGACAGGAAATGTAGATTAGACATAATCATCTGGCTGCATTTTTTAGCTTTGTGGATTCCTGAGAATAAAATGCTTATGGTTGATAATATAAGCAATAGACCTTAGTCTTAACCTTAACTCATAAGTAATATAATAAAAGAAACCACACTGACTTGTTGGCAAATAACTCTTATTTATTTTAATTAAACTGTAACTGTTATGGTGATGGGAGAACACTGTACTCGACCTTGCCCATCGATAAGCGTACACTGTTTCTTAAACTTAATGGAACATCCGTCCCCAGGCATCCCGGAACCCGCAACCCTCTGAGCTAATCGCAATGTACCACAAGTCAGTCTAGATGAGCTGTATTTTCACCGAACCTAAGCCAACAAGGGCACAGGTTCCAAACGTGTGACTACCATGAATGTGTGCTTTAGCCACTATGCTTATCCTGTACAGTGTTCATCTGCCACTCTAAAGGCTGCACCAGCCACTAGACGACAGACCATGCCGTTTCCACGCTCACCAAGTGTCTCCAGTTAACTCCGGGGCTGAACCACAACACCCGTACCATACCAAGGCCCATCGACATGTGGCACCAGGTACATCTTGAGCGGAACCACAGCCCGTACCAAGCCACAGCCTTCAAACATGTGGCACCAAGTACATCCAGAGCTGAACCACAGCCCGTACTATACCACGGCCGTATCTTCTTGTTGGCCCAACACACCTCCGAGGTTGAACCACAGTACTCATACCATACCATGGCCGTAACCACAACACCAGTACCATACTCTAATTGGCTCCTCATACCTCTGGCCTGCACCAACACTCTACTGTAAGAACTGGCCTGTTCATCCTATGGCCATTTGCACATGAGCAGGACAAGCTGTACCTCTAGCAGACAGTGAACACTTGAAATAGGACTCAGGAATGGGAGGGAGGGATTGCTTTACTGGGCCAAGAGAATAAGCTAACTCCACCCCACTCTTTTAAATTGATCCATTGTCCCTGCCCCTTCATGACACTTGTTTGTGCATTACCACACCTATTCACTTTGTTAATCCAAAATGGTTATGTGAACAAACCACAGCTTTAAAAAAAAACCCTCGTGTTTAATCCATCCCTCAGTTCTAAATTCTTGTGGATTTGGTGTAGGCATAAATCACAGAGATAGTGCTTGTGTGAATGTCTCTGAACAATGGATTGTCCTTGAAATATAAAAAGTCTACCCATAGTTTAGCAACATCACTTAAGCACAAGTCTGGTTAATCAACATTACTTTGATTTAGAGGGCATGCTGTAAATCATCTGTTGCATTTCCGCAGAAATGTCTGTATAGTGTAGCGGGTCAGCTAAAAAATCCTCAGGAGGCTGGATCTCTCCAACACAACAATGGTTGGGATCCCTTGAGGCTGGAGAGGATGATCAGGGTTGAACACAGGAAAGTCCCAGATGCTGAAGATTGCATACTAGTATATCATCTTAAACTAGCAGCAGAGTTGCAGGAGCTGAGGACTGCATATTAGTAGCACAAGATAGAACACACATGACTGAGTCACAAGAGCTAAAGACTGAACACTGGACGTAGACGATTAAATATTTGAAAAGAGCAGCACCAACAAGAAGTAACAGTAAGTAGCTCAAGCATCTTGAAATTTCATAATTGCAGTCTTCACTGTCAGTATAGAAAAAGGGGCACCCAATGTAGCTCTGAAGCTAAACATATTAAATGTGATAAAGTGGACCGAAAACAGAAAGGCAAAACAATTATGGTGGGTATCATCTAAAACTTCAGTGAGAATGAAAATATTTCATCTATTGAATTCACTTAAACAAAAGTGGTTTGATAGCACATCAAAGTAGATCATTCAAACTTGATTGTTGATATCTCTGAAAAAATAGAAATAAAGACAAAATAGTGAACTTCCGTGTGGTAAAACAATATTGTACCTTAATTAGGTGATATGTGGACATTAAGTGTTGAGTTCTACGCAAAAAAGTTCTAAAGTAAATGAAAGAAAAGACATTGTGTTCTGTAATTAATATTAATAAGTGCATAAATTATGAGTTACACTCACTGATGGTATCTTAGATAGAGACTTTTGTGGCAATATTTAAACCATGGACCCTTATATTGGATAACAATTTCTTTATTTCTACAATAAAGGGAAAATAGTACTAAAGTGAAGTATGTCGTTACAGAGGACTATGTAAGAGGAAGCTACAAAATTAAATTGCATTGTAAACATGTCGGTAACAGCATGTATCAGATCAGTGAGTCCTCCCAACCTTTTTAGGTATTTTAGCTACACTGTGCCACTGTCACCAAGGCAGCTGAGTGTATCGATCAGCTGCCTCTGCATGATTTTTTTTAAAAAATTGCAATAATAAGATAACCTAGATTACAAAGATAAATAGCTATGTAAAATCACCCTTATTTTCTCCAAAGTCCTATAACAGAGAAAAAAGGTTTTTTACCCTCCTACAAATCCCTCCCTATATTTTATATCAATAATGTTCACTGTTTTATTACTCTTTCATGAGAGCCTCATTGTTGATTTAACGCCCCAGTGAGTGAAGGCTATTCAGACAGCAAATGGGAGAGGCATTCATTTTTACTATAATGCACCTAAGAAAGTGTCCAGGCAGAGCAGGTCAGCTCAACAATCTCCACTCAACAATCTCCAACAGTCAGAATGTTGGTTTTTAAAATATTTCTTTATCTACTTCTAAACTTTTTTTTCATCACTAAGTAGAACTGAAAGTCCAAGTCTGGGCTCTCAGTTTCAAAGCGCATGGATGAACGGACTAGGCAAGTTATACATGCACACATGTCCCCCAGCCTGGCCCAGAGAAGCAGTAAATTAAAGAACGCTCAGCTGCCTCTGCGAAATGTTATCGACAAAGATGCAACTATAGCAGATTTTGTATTGCTGTGATAAGCTGTGATGGAAAATCATCATTACTGCCACATATTGGCAAATAGGGCTGTCAGTGTCTTTCTTTAAGAACTTCCTGTTTTCTTTACAAGATGATAGATGCAGTTTCTAATCTGTATATCACATTGGCTACACTGGAGCAGCCATCTGGGTAGAGGAAAAACCATAAATAGCAGTTCAGAACAGGTTGCTTCTAGCCACTAGGCTATATGAAATGTATTTCATGTGTGGTACTAGTGTAAAGCTGGACATGTCCTGAAACATAATATAACAGATGAATAACAAGATGCTGAAATTGTCTACAACTTTACTAGTTAAATCTGTAAAAGTTTCCACTGGAAAGGTATTTTTATTATCATTTCCTACTTTGCAGTTTCTTCCTTGATATTATAAATGGTATTTTTCTCATTTTACAAAGCAAGGTTTAGCTATCTATATTATTATACAGCAGTGACAATTTCACACAGCTCTGAACACAGAACTTTCAATGCATTTTTTTTCTGACCTTGTGAGTTCACATTCCAGAGACATTTTAGGGGATGCAATGCTAGTGTTGGCTTCTTATGCACTTCGAGAGCACTCAATCAAACTTTCACTTACTGCCTAGGGTTCCAGTTTTTGCCCCGTTACAGCATTGAAAAAAACCAGGTCAACTCACAGACTACAGTGAAGTTGATAAAACAATTGTAAACTGACACCTGACTTAGGGTTCTATTTAGTAAAAGGCGAAAAGAACTATAACCCTTATCGACGCATTTTAATACATAGAGCCCATAATGCCTGTCTGACACCATTCGTTTTGGAACCATTGTTGGGATTAATCATTTGATAGCTCCACATCTGTCTCTCCAAATGTCACAATCTGTAAATATTCATGGTTAAAAAAAATGTAAATGAACATATTAATAGTCATTGAAAAAGTGCTTGAATGAAATACCTTTTTATTCGTGCTCCTATTTATTCACCTAACATTTTGGTTTAGGGATGTTTTGGGATTTCCTACTGTCGCTTTAGGACCAGACCCCTCACACAATTGCTTAGATTTAAATACTAGGGATTAAAAGCAATAAACATTTTTTTTAATTTGGTTGTGCTGCTCACAGTCAAAGAACTGTTTTTTGTCTACTAAATAGTTCAGATGTCAGTGTTACTGATCTTTGCACAGCTGCCTTCAGATTGAAAACATTAGCTTTAAAATCAAGATCTTTTATAATTTGTGCAATAAAATGACACCTATTTCAATAAACATTGCCTCTTTTACCCTATCCAACCCTCTACAACCCAATTAATGACATTTTGCTTCAGATCTGAATTTTGACTTGTTACTCCAAGTTGGGACCTGATTTCTATAAATCGAAACCGCTCATCTCTACCTTTAACCCAAAATCCTAAGCATACCTAAACCTGAACCCTAACCCGGCCACTAGCACCCAACTCTAAACATTGATAAATCCTAATCTGAACCTTAAGCATATCTAAACCCTAATCCTTGCACTATTATCCAATCCAAAGAATACCTAAACTGCAACCTGAACCCTAACCCTCAATCCTAAATATACCAGTCACCACCATGTTAACAGGGTTCCAGTTAGGAATTACCCTAATTGGAGTCCTGTAAATATGGTAGTGACGGTGGGGTTGTAAATATTGTACTTTTGTATGAGCGAAGCAGATCAAGGTGTTCCTTGCTGAATGCAGGCTAGGTTATATGCACCCAAATGCAAAAACTCAATTTTGTGTTTCTTGTCAAGATATTTAAATTAGCTTTAAGTGTGACGATTGTGTATTCAGGTATTTTAGCTGGATCACTTATAAATGACTTATTGTATAAATCTGTGTAAATCTGTATAAAAATGGACTTTTTGACCATGTAATGTAGTATTATGCCATCTGTACCTTCTGAGATCACTAGGACCACAAACTAGTGTAACTGTCCTTATTAGGACACTTGAGCTAATGAAACATCACTGCTTCAAGATCCTAAAGATTAGACCAATCTAATCTTTCATCCGGCTGTTCTGAGGTTGGGACCCAGCATTCCAGTACCAATGCTCTGCCCGCTACCTTGCAGCTGTGGCCAGTGATATAGGCTAGGGGGAATCATCCACAGCAACTCTGATCTAAAGGAAGAGGTCAGGGTGCAGCCCAGGTGCCCAGCGAGGGGGTACAAAAGCAGCAAAAGTTACTCAGATGGAAGCAAATTTAGACGCCGCTGAAGGAGCCTAGTCGTGGCAGCAGGCCCCTCCTACTGCAGTAAGAGGGGCACAATTTGGGATAAAGAAAGGGACGGTGGCAAGGCAAGTCCAGCCGGTCACCAGTAGCACAGGCAGGGTGTCATACTAGGTCCAGCCTGACACAGGTGTACAGTCCCCCAGCAAAACAATATTATTATTACACATTCTTAGAGTTGACAGAGTTTGCAAGTAATCAGCATGGGGGCACTTTCAAACCAGAAAGGGCACCTAGGAATGCACTAAAGGAACAAATAGGGGCATATTTAATTAATTAAATGTGCTGCTTGTCTGCATAGTGTGTGTCTGCATATTCTCTATCAGCCATGTGTGATAATTGGTTATAATGCTGCATCTATGGCATATAGTACACATGTAATATGACAGAAGAGTTTTTTCTTAATATCCATTCATATGGATGCTATTTGTCATGGACTATCAATCTTAAGGAATGTTCTTTACATGCTATTGTGCTTGGAATATGTTTCTGTACTGTAGGTCCTTCAACTTCATAATGAAAATGTAGTTCATTGCCCAGTTAATAAAATACCATTAATCATGTCATTGAGAGCACATTAGTCTTCAGATGATTTCCTGTTACATCTTTACATGGTAAATGTATTTTTACTTACGGAAGAAAGTTTTTTCAATCAGAATTACATGTATAGGGCACACTTTAGTTAACTCTTCCTGACATTCAGCCTATTTATGTATTGACTAGCACATACATTTTTATTTTTCTTGTCTATATTTCATAAAGCTAGATACATAGTAAAGTATCGTATTAGCAAAACAAAAAGTGATAGTTTTATTTCACTGACTTCACTTGTTTGTAAAAGTTGTAAAAAAGAAAATGTATCATAAATTACTCTACTTATTTTTATCTTCAAACAGTGGTGCTCAACGTTGTTTAGCCCAAGAACCATCATTATAATGGTTGATGTTTTCTAAGACTCCTCGCAACTGCTATGTGGCATCTATGAGGTCTGACGGTGAGAGGGGCCCAGCGATGCTGGTTCAATGCTGGTCCATCTGATGCTGAGTTTCAGAACTTTCAGAAGGGTAGAGTGGAAGTCTTTGGAGCAGATAGAAACCTATTGCCTTCCTGCCATAAATTTTGCTAGCGGGCCTGGTGATTACGTGTTACAGCCCATATCCATGTGACATTTGAAATGCTTGCATGAAAACAGTTGCCACTTACTTTAGCAGTTTGACCGATGAAATAGGACAGAAGCAAATGTTATTAATAAGGCATAAATTTATCAAAGACAGACAGACTAGTATTTTTCCCAGACAGTATATATCCACATTACAAACCCAAATACAGTACTAATTATGTGTGAAATGCTCCTCAGGAAAATCCACCACAAAAAAACTAAAAACCAAACAAATTGCAAATATAAGCCCAGAATGATCCTTATACTATCCAAACCCAAACATTTTCTGAAACAACTGAATATACTCTAATAATTAAAATATTTAATAAAGTTTATAAATTAAAAAGCATTGCTGAAATGTGGATCAATTTTTTTTGCGTAATCTATTTTTATTGAAAGTGGTTACAGAAACAATGAGGTACAAATGCTCCTGGTGGACATCCATCAACAATAACATATTACCATGATACCAAATCAAAGCAGTTCAATTGTAAATGCAGGTCATGGGGTGGTTTTCTGTAGGTCTTAGAAGACCTAGCTCAATTCAACTCTTAGGCTGAGTTGCATACATATGGGGAGGAGGAGAAGGTGGGGTGCATAGGCAGGGAGATGGGGGGGGACAGCCAGAGCACTAGTCCTGATTGGTTGTGATTAGAGATGAGCGGGCTCGGATTTCGCTAATCCGAGCCCACCCGAACAGTGCGGATCCGACGGGATCCGAGCACTGTTCGGGAACTTCCGGGCGCCAAATGAAGTCAAACCGAGGCTATGACATCCAAGTCTCGCGTCGGATCTCGCAAGACTCGGATCTCATAAATGCCCCGCTTGCGGCCGCCATCTTCATTCTCCCTGTGGTTAGTGAAGAGGGAGGTTGATGTGCTCTATCCTGCTGATAACTTTACTAAAGTGGTGCTTTGTCCTGCTGAGTGAATTAGTAGTTTGTCCAGTGCTCTGTCATGCTGATTTATTTAGTCTAGTGGTGCTTTGTCCTGCTGAGTGCAGTAGTACTTTTTCCAGTGCTCTGTCCTGCTGATTCCAGTGGTGCTTTGGCCAGTGTCTGTGCTGCTGAGTCCAGTGGTACTTTTGTCCTGTATTTGTTTCCGATAAGTCCATATCAATTTGTTAATTAGCCAAAAATCTTTTAAAAAATTTAAAAAAAATGTCCAAAAAAATAAAAAATAAAAAATAAAAAAAAATATATAAAAAAAAAATGTGAAAAAGTATAAAAAATATTATAGAGCAATATATTCTTGCAGTCCCAAAATAGAGGACCTGCCATTTCTATTTCTACGTTCATTATTTCTGTAGTTCCAAAAAATAGGAACTGCCAGTTCTATTACTACGGTCATTGTTTGTGTAGTTCCAAAAAATAGGAACTGCCATTTCTATTACTGCGGTCATTGATTGTGTAGTTCCAAAAAATAGGAACTGCCAGTTCTACTACTACGGTCATTGTTTGTGTAGTTCCAAAAAATAGGAACTGCCAGTTCTATTACTACGGTAATTGTTTGTGTAGTTCCAAAAAATAGGAACTGCCAGTTCTTTTACTATGATCTTTGTTTTTAAAGTTCCAAAAAAGGGGAACTGCCATTTCTATTACTATGTTCTTTGTTTTTATAGTTCCAAAAAAGGGGACCTGCCATTTCTATTACTATGTTCTTTGTTTTTATAGTTCCATAAAAGAGGAACTGCCATTTCTATTACTACTTTCTTTTTTTCTGTAGTTCCAAAAAAGGGGAACTGTAATTTCTATTAGTATGTTCTTTGTTTTTATAGTTCCAAAAAAGGGGAACTGCCATTTCTATTACTATGTTCTTTGTTTTTATAGTTCCATAAAAGAGGAAATGCCATTTCTATTACTACGTTCTTTTTTTCTGTAGTCCCAAAAAAGGGGAACTGCCATTTCTATTACTATGTTCTTTGTTTTTATAGTTCCAAAAAAGGGGAACTGCCATTTCTATTACTATGTTCTTTGTTTTTATAGTTCCATAAAAGAGGAACTGCCATTTCTATTACTACGTTCTTTTTTTCTGTAGTTCCAAAAAAGGGGAACTGCCATTTCTATTACTATGTTCTTTGTTTTTATAGTCCCATAAAAGAGGAACTGCCATTTCTATTACTACGTTCTTTTTTTCTGTAGTTCCAAAAAAGGGGAACTGCAATTTCTATTACTATGTTCTTTGTTTTTATAGTTCCAAAAAACAGGAACTGCCATTTCTATTACTACGTTCTTTGTTTCTGTAGTTCCAAAAAAGGGGAACTGACATTTTTAATACTATGTTCTTTGTTTTTATAGTTCCAAAAAAGGGGAACTGCCATTTCTATTACTATGTTCTTTGTTTTTATAGTTCCATAAAAGAGAAACTGCCATTTCTATTACTACGTTCTTTTTTTCTGTAGTCCCAAAAAAGGGGAACTGCCATTTCTATTACTATGTTCTTTGTTTTTATAGTTCCATAAAAGAGGAACTGCCATTTCTATTACTACGTTCTTTTTTTCTGTAGTTCCAAAAAAGGGGAACTGCCATTTCTATTACTATGTTCTTTGTTTTTATAGTCCCATAAAAGAGGAACTGCCATTTCTATTACTACGTTCTTTTTTTCTGTAGTTCCAAAAAAGGGGAACTGCAATTTCTATTACTATGTTCTTTGTTTTTATAGTTCCAAAAAAGAGGAACTGCCATTTCTATTACTACGTTCTTTGTTTCTGTAGTTCCAAAAAAGGGGAACTGCCATTTCTATTACTATGTTCTTTGTTTTTATAGTTCCAAAAAAGGGGAACTGCCATTTCTATTACTATGTTCTTTGTTTTTATAGTTCCATAAAAGAGGAACTGCCATTTCTATTACTACGTTCTTTTTTTCTGTAGTTCCAAAAAAGGGGAACTGCCATTTCTATTACTATGTTCTTTGTTTTTATAGTCCCATAAAAGAGGAACTGCCATTTCTATTACTACGTTCTTTTTTTCTGTAGTTCCAAAAAAGGGGAACTGCAATTTCTATTACTATGTTCTTTGTTTTTATAGTTCCAAAAAACAGGAACTGCCATTTCTATTACTACGTTCTTTGTTTCTGTAGTTCCAAAAAAGGGGAACTGACATTTTTAATACTATGTTCTTTGTTTTTATAGTTCCAAAAAAGGGGAACTGCCATTTCTATTACTATGTTCTTTGTTTTTATAGTTCCATAAAAGAGAAACTGCCATTTCTATTACTACGTTCTTTTTTTCTGTAGTCCCAAAAAAGGGGAACTGCCATTTCTATTACTATGTTCTTTGTTTTTATAGTTCCATAAAAGAGGAACTGCCATTTCTATTACTACGTTCTTTTTTTCTGTAGTTCCAAAAAAGGGGAACTGCCATTTCTATTACTATGTTCTTTGTTTTTATAGTCCCATAAAAGAGGAACTGCCATTTCTATTACTACGTTCTTTTTTTCTGTAGTTCCAAAAAAGGGGAACTGCAATTTCTATTACTATGTTCTTTGTTTTTATAGTTCCAAAAAAGAGGAACTGCCATTTCTATTACTACGTTCTTTGTTTCTGTAGTTCCAAAAAAGGGGAACTGACATTTTTAATACTATGTTCTTTGTTTTTATAGTTCCAAAAAAGGGGAACTGCCATTTCTATTACTATGTTCTTTGTTTTTATAGTTCCATAAAAGAGAAACTGCCATTTCTATTACTACGTTCTTTTTTTCTGTAGTTCCAAAAAAGGGGACCTGCCATTTCTATTACTATGTTCTTTGTTTTTATAGTTCCATAAAAGAGGAACTGCCATTTCTATTACTACGTTCTTTTTTTCTGTAGTTCCAAAAAAGGGGAACTGCAATTTCTATTAGTATGTTCTTTGTTTTTATAGTTCCAAAAAAGGGGAACTGCCATTTCTATTACTATGTTCTTTGTTTTTATAGTTCCAAAAAAGGGGAACTGCCATTTCTATTACTATGTTCTTTGTTTTTATAGTTCCAAAAAAGAGGAACTGCCATTTCTATTACTACGTTCTTTGTTTCTGTAGTTCCAAAAAAGGGGAACTGCAATTTCTATTAGTATGTTCTTTGTTTTTATAGTTCCAAAAAAGGGGAACTGACATTTTTAATACTATGTTCTTTGTTTTTATAGTTCCAAAAAAGGGGAACTGCCATTTCTATTACTATGTTCTTTGTTTTTATAGTTCCATAAAAGAGAAACTGCCATTTCTATTACTACGTTCTTTTTTTCTGTAGTTCCAAAAAAGGGGACCTGCCATTTCTATTACTATGTTCTTTGTTTTTATAGTTCCATAAAAGAGGAACTGCCATTTCTATTACTACGTTCTTTTTTTCTGTAGTTCCAAAAAAGGGGAACTGCAATTTCTATTAGTATGTTCTTTGTTTTTATAGTTCCAAAAAAGGGGAACTGCCATTTCTATTACTATGTTCTTTGTTTTTATAGTCCCATAAAAGAGGAACTGCCATTTCTATTACTACGTTCTTTTTTTCTGTAGTTTCAAAAAAGGGGAACTGCAATTTCTATTACTATGTTCTTTGTTTTTATAGTTCCAAAAAAGAGGAACTGCCATTTCTATTACTACGTTCTTTGTTTCTGTAGTTCCAAAAAAGGGGAACTGCCATTTTTAATACTATGTTCTTTGTTTTTATCTGTGCAGTGGAATTCAGACCAGTTGAGGGTGATAAATTGTGGCCCCGGTACCAAATTGGGTACCGGGGCTACTCCACTACGCAGTCCAGATAGATGCGTATCAACTACATTCAGTGTTGGGTCCAAATCCAAAATTAATGAAAATTACCTGTCATCGTCAAAAACAAGAGGCATTGACGCGCTCGAACTTCACCCTGTATATGCTGCAGAGAATGTAGGAGCAGGCAGCTGTGCAGTGGAATTAAGAACAGTTGAGGGTGATATATTGTGGCCCCGGTACCAAATTGGGTACCGGGGCCACTCCACTATGCAGTCCAGATAGATGCGTATCAGATATTAAACTACATTCAGTGTTGGGGCCAAATCCAAAATGAATGAAAATGACCTATCATCGTCAAAAACAAGAGGTATTGACGCGCTCGAACTACACCCTGTATATGCTGCAGTGGATGTAGGAGCAGGCAGCTGTGCAGTGGAATTCAGAACAGTTGAGGGTGATATATTGTGGCCCCGGTACCAAATTGGGTACCGGGGCCACTCCACTACGCAGTCCAGATAGATGCGTATCAACTACATTCAGTGTTGGGTCCAAATCCAAAATTAATGAAAATGACCTGTCATCGTCAAAAACAAGAGGCATTGACACGCACGAACTACACCCTGTATATGCTGCAGAGGATGTAGGAGAAGGCAGCTGTGCAGTGGAATTGAGAACATTTGAAGGCGGAGGTATTGTGGACCCGGTACCAAATTGGGTACCGGGCCCACTCCACTACGCAGTCCAGAAAGCTAACTCGGTGCAACATTTTGGACTAAAAAGAATATTGTGAGGTGTTTAGAATAGACCGGAAATTAGTGGAAATGATTGTTATTGAATGTTATTGAGGTTAATAATAGCGTAGGAGTGGAAAACAACAAAAAAACAAGATTTTAGTGCTTTTTATGCTTTTTAAAAAATAAATCAGAACCCAAAACCCGAAATCAGAACCAAAACCTTTCGTCAGGTGTTTTGGCAAAACAAATCAGAACCCAAAACCTCAAGCTAATCAGAACCCAAAACCCAAAACGCAAAACACTAAAAGTGGCCGGTGCACACCCCTAATTTAATGTATTACATATGACACTATTGTACATTTTCATTAGTATGTATGCATATAAATATATGTGTACATATAAAATGCATGTGAATGGTGTAAAAGGTGCCCCATTGAAATGACTATAAGATACCAGATCTATAGGCAAGTCCAAGATCACATGTAAAAATCCTTTCCTTATGCTGGGGAAGGTGTCTCTATGGCCAGACACTAACCCAGGAACACCTGCATTCTCTCCAAACTAGATGCATTAAAGTGTCTGGATGAACTAAGATAGGAATGCCCCAATCTTCTCATCTACTCCTATTAATAGTTGTGACACTCTTCAGCCTCTTCAGTCTAGAACTTCATCCTCTAAATTTTGTGTGTCAAGTATGAACAGGTGGAATTACACGAATCATGTGTGACACCAGCAGGGTATTTGTTAGAATGTCCTTCAGTATATCAGAATTACCAATAAAGACATCAAGCGGAGAACTCTCCAGTGTAAAACTACAAATGCTGCTCCTATGTCAAATTCGATAAATACAGTAGGAGGAGCGCAAAGTATAGTCAAGGTATGAAATATTACTAATTAAAAAAATAATAAAACATAATGTGGTGTATACATTAATGTTTAAGCCTTTTGCAGAGTATATAGCGGAGCTATCGGATGCCATGGTCCGGGTACAATCTCATCCTCTCAACTAACTAAGCCAGGTCCAGTGGCAATGTCCCTCCGAAATGAAGTATACCATAGACCGCAGAAGTAGAGACTCCATGTATTGTGCGCCCCGTAGCCGCCAAAGTGCTTTGGAGCTGACTGTTACACAATTTTGAGTCAGGAAGGACAACGTCACTATCCAGTGTGTTCTCGTGGCGAGTCATAGAAGCTGCGTAATACACAGAGTCTCTACTTCAGCGGTCTACGGTATACTTCATTTTGGACGGACATCGCCCCTGGATCCAGGTTGTCTTCTTGTAATAGGGTAACATTAGTTAGTGTGAAAGGGTGAGATTGTACCCGGACCTTGGCATTCATTAGCTCCGCTACATACTCTGCAAAAGGCTTAAACATTAATCTATACATCACATTATGTTTTATTAATTTTTAAATTAGTAACGTTGATATTTCATAGCTTGACTATACTTTGTGCTCCTCCTACTGTATATATCAGAATTACAATCAGAAACCTAAAAGTTAGAATCTCATCTGAGAAACATAAAAACACATTGAAAAACCCATAGCCTTCCAAGTCACTTACTGATAGACCATCGACAGCACTGCTCTCAGATGTATTGGCATCTAAAAAGTTCTCAAACTATTGAGGACAAGGGATGATTTATTGGCATGATCTTGAAAGAGGAAGAGCAATGGATATATCAGCTGGACACAAAATCCCCAAGAGGTCTTAATATAGAGTTTGATCTTGGAACGTTTATAAACCACTAGCCTTCACCTTCCTTCAAATCTGCATATATGTGATACTTATCTTTGACAGTGTTAAGTGATAAGTCATAGGGGCCTGTTTATCAAACCCTGCCTGCCCTTAAATCCACCATCATTCGATAACACATGATTTCTGTTATTCATATATATCACTACTATTGTTTTTATGCATTATAGATAACGCTCAATCGTATTACCATTATTGTCATCTAGTGTTATTTCCAATAGCATGTGCTTTGCATTTTTCCTTACAAGCCTTTTTTTTAATGTTTATTTAATTGTTGATTGAGGCCCTATGCCCCTATAGCAGCACGACAACAAGGCACATCACTAGGGCAAAGGAACAGTCTCTCTCCCTATATCAAACAACATGTGTGTCACCTACATGTCTCGGTCATGGATTATTATACTTTTGAGCATGCAGGATAAAAATCTAGGGCCTGATTCATTGAGGATCTTAACTTCAGAAACTTCTTATTTATGTCTCATGGACAAAACCATGTTACATTGCAAGGGGTGCAAATTAGTATTCTGTTTTGCACATAAGTTAAATACTGACTGTTTTTTCATGTAGCACACAAATATCAACTTTAAACTTCAGTGTACAAATAAGCTATCAAGTATTTGTGTGCTAAATGAAAAAACAGTCAGTATTTAACTTATGTGCAAAACAGAATACTAATTTGCACCCCTTGCATTGCAACATTGTTTTGTCCAGGAGACTTAAATAAGAAGTTTCTTAAGTTAAGATGCTTAATGAATTAGGCCCCTAATGTTATTCTTGTTGCGGCTGATTGTTATAAGTTGCAGGAACTAATGCACTAAACTATTCCAGGCAGTTTATCAAGTCCAAATAGGCCAAAGCAATTACCTTGTGTGATTACCTTTTATGCCAACCTTAGAAGTGGTCAGATGGGTTCCATACTATAGTTTGTAACAACTCCGCTGTTAATGGACATAATCATTGTCTGATCGTATTCTAGTTATTTTTTTAATTTATGTACTTATTTTCTATAAACCCTTATAAGTAATATATTGAAAAAAAATGTGAGACTTTCACCTAGTACATAGAACAAGAAACATCATATCAGACAGTTGGTCAGGGTAGAAAAAAAAATGGGCATTTTAAATGATTTGGGGGAGTTTCCTTAGTCATCAATTTACCATTACTCTGATGCAACATTAACTTATTTTCTTTTCACCAGGTTCTACGCTGCAGAAATTGTATGCGGGGTACAATTCCTCCATTCTAAGGGCATAACCCATCGGTAATTATAATGCTATATTTTTACAATAATTTAATAAAGTTATATTACAATGAATTCTAATTTCCAGAGAATAATATATTTAATATGAGGTCTGCTCTTTACTTTCTAATTGTCATACTTTTATGCATTGGCAAATATTTCCTTCTACAAGTGACTGATAGCAGCTCTGCTTCCTCTATGCCACGGAAAATGGGCATTAGAGTTTAGTACAAGCCAGGAAACTGAACATAAGCTACGTTTGGCTAGTGTTAAATTTCTTCTTATGTACTGAAAGTCTAAACCGTTACCAAAGTTCATTCAGTATAGGACTTATACAAGATGTACTTTAGCAAATAATAGTAAAGGTTAGCAGCAGCTCAGAGGTGCAGTGAAAGAATATATCAGTTAAAAAGTTCTAAACTGGATACCAAGCAACATAGGCCCGGCCTAGGACAGAAGAGGTTAGTAGGCCGGCCACGCTTTCATCATCAGATCACATCTGTAACTTATTTTACAGATATGTACTTTTGCTGGGTGTAAGGGCTCTGATGCCATGAGTCATACATGTCTGCCACCATTAAAAACATCATTGAGCATTTTAATTACTGGTAAATTGTGTGGGGTCGCTGTGCAGGTATAATGAGCTGAGAACATTTCTGGTATAATGTGTGAGGACGCGACTAAGTATAATGTGTGGGGTATAAACAGTAATGGTCAGATTAGTAAATTGGGTTTGTTTATGGTTTTTTAATTTTCTGATTAGGACTCCATTTATGAAATGCAATAGAATACTTCGAAACACATAAATAACTAGAGATAGGCGGGCTCGGTTCCCCGAGAACCGAACCCACCCGAACTTTGGGTATCCGAGTACCGAGCCTAGGCTCGGTACTCTCCCGCCCGTTCGGAATCCAAATCGAGGCCGAACGTCATCGTGACATCATCGGATCTCGGGGTTCGGGTCTCGCGATACTTGAAGATTATAAATACACGCCTCCACAGCAATCCATCGCCATTTGACAGAGGGAGAGAGCAGGGTGTAGTCACAGGCTGATTAGAGCAGGGACAGAGAATACAATATTCTGATTCCAATTGTGCTAACAAAAATCGCTAGAGAAGAGAGGAGGATAGTGGAGTTTTGTTTTTTTTTCAATATTTGGCGCTCAAAGTGCTTTTTGGGTGTCCCCCATTATTTTGCCTAAATATTTCTGGCTGTCAAAATTACTATCTGTCAGCAGTATCTTACCAAATAATTTTTAGCACTCCACAGTGCTTTTGGGATGTCCCCCATAATTGTGCATAAATATTTCTGGCTGTCAAAATTACTATCTGTCATAAGTATCTACCAAATAATTTTTAGCACTCCCCAGTGCTTTTGGGATGTCCCCCATAATTGTGCATAAATATTTCTGGCTGTCAAAATTACTATCTGTCAGCAGTATCTACCAAATAATTTTTAGCACTCCCCAGTGCTTTTGAGGTGTCCCTCATAATTGTGCATAAATATTCCTGGCTTTCAAAATTACTATCTGTCAGCAGTATCTACCAAATAATTTTTAGCACTCCCCAGTGCTTTTGGGGTGCCCCCCATAATTGTGCATAAATATTTCTGGCTGTCAAAATTACTATCTGTCAGTAGTATCTACCAAATAATTTTTAGCACTGCCCAGTGCTTTTGGGGTGTCCCCCATTATTTTGCATAAATATTCCTGGCTTTCAAAATTACTATCTGTCAGTAGTATCTACCAAATAATTTTTAGCACTGCCCAGTGCTTTTGGGATGTCCCCCATTATTTTGTCTAAATATTTCTGGCTGTCAAAATTACTATCTGTCAGCAGTATCTTACCAAATAATTTTTAGCACTACAAGTGCTTTGGGCTCAGAATGGATTCAAAGCAGTCCACATATGATCAGAATGAGCAAACAGGTTCTGTCACCAGACCTGATGTTAGTGTTCCCTGTACGTCATCTGGGCAAGGTGATGTCAAACTACACAGTGTTTCGAAATCAGTCCAAAAAACAAAAAAATTATTTACGGCTACAAAATACACCCACCACACCATCCTCATCAATATTCTCAGTAGCGCTCGGAGTTAGCCCGGCATCCCACTTATTAAGGTTGGATGACTCCTGCACTATTATTGATTCCTCTGAAGAAAGCGTTAGTCCCACTTCTGCTGTTGCTGTTGCTGCTGCTGGGGGTGAATCGTCAGCCCAGAGGCAGGTCAAGAAAATGAGCAGTCCTACATATCAGCAATTAACTGTGAAACAATCATTTGCTAGGGGAAGCAAATATGACAGCAGTCACCCAGTCGCCAAGCGAATCACAGATGCCATGGCTGCCATGTTAGTGTTAGATCTGCGTCCAATCTCCACAATAAACGCAGCTGGTTTTTCACAGTTAATTGAGGTTTTGTGTCCACGTTACAGAATTCCATAGCGACACCATTTCTCCCGTAAAGCCACAACTATACCAAAAAGTGTGTAAAAATGTAGCGATTGCGCTGAAAAATGCCATTCTGCCCACTGTCCACTTAACCACAGATATGTGGACAAGTGGAAGTGGCCAAACCAAAGACTATATGACTGTGACAGCCCACTGGGTTGGTCACTCACCTTCACCAGCAGGAACAGCAGCAGCATGTACACCACTACGTAACATTTGTCACAGGCAGGCCAATCTTTGTATCACTGGCTTCACTAACAGGCATACAGCTGACAATTTGTTACGCAAACTGAGAGATGTGATTGATACATGGCTTATACCACTTGGACTCTCCCCAGGGTATGTCATTTCTGATAACGCCAGCAATATAGTGCGAGCACTACAGCTGGGTGATTTCCAACATATTCCCTGTTTTGCTCACACCATCAACTTGGTGGTGCAGAGCTTCCTACAAAATAACCATGAGGTGCAGGAGATGCTTTCGGTGGGCCGTAAAATTTCAGGCCATTTCAGACATTCAGCCACAGCATGTAGGAGATTACAGCAGCTCCAAGAGCAGTTTAACTTGCCCTGCCACCAACTTAAGCAAGAGGTGGTAACTAGGTGGAATTCCACCCTGTACATGCTTCAGAGGATGGAGGAACAGCGCAAAGCCATCCAAGCGTATTGCACAAGCCATGACATTGGGAAAGGAGGGGGATGTAGTTCACTCTTGCACAGTGGGAAATCCTTTCTGTGCTGTGCAAGGTGCTGAACCCATTTGAAGTTGTGACGTGTGAAGTGAGTGCAGATTCTGCTAGCTTGAGCCAAGTCATTCCTTTAATTAGACTATTGGAAAAGCAGCTTGAGAAAATGAAGGAGGAGCTGAAAGCAAGCAATTCAGCAAAGTATGTTGGCCTTGTCGATCAAGTACTTCATTCGCTTCACAATGATCCTCAAGTTATTAAGATCTTGAACTCGGATCAGTACGTTTTGGCCACTGTGCTTGATCCAAGTTTTAAGACCTACATTGAGTCTTTACTTGTAAATGAGCGAGATGTGAACTTTTGCAAAGAGCTATTGCTCAGCAAGTTGGCCGCTGAACTGGGCCTCGGCTTGACGACGTGTCCTCCTTCACTTTCTCAAGCTGCTGCTGCTCATAAAAAAAAAAATTTCCCAAAAAGAAGCAGGGAAGATGCAGGGGGCAGACCAGAACAATTTAACATCTGGGGTAAATATATTAATGTCCGGATTCTTCAACTCCGGTGTGTTCAGCGTCTTCGGCGATTAAATTTATAGCAGCGCTGCATTGTAAAGGGAAGTTTCCCTTTATAATGCAGCACCGCTTTAAATTTAATCGCCGAAGACGCTGAACACGCCGGAGTTGAAGAATCCGGACATTAATACATTTACCCCCTGGGCTGGTTTGAAGGATTTTTCAAAAAAATTTGTCACTTTGCCCATAACTCCATCCAATAGGAGTATAAACATGCAAAGGATGGTGGAGGATTACTTTCAAGAGGTAGTTGATATGGAAATGTCAGACAGTCCCTTTCCATACTGGGAAAAAAAGCAGGCCATTTGGAAACCCATGTAGAAACTTGCTTTACAATACTTAAGCTGCCCACCCTCCAGTGTGTACTCTGAACGAGTGTTCAGCATAGCAGTGAACTTAGTCAGTGATCGCCATAGAAGGTTACTTCCCAAAAATGTGGAGAAAATGATGTTTATAAAAATGAACTACATCTTCCACGAGGAAGGCCTTCATCATCCAAGACTTCCAAGCACTGACTGTTCTCTAATGGCGGATTCAAGCGGCGATTAATTGATAGTCTGTGATGATGACGTACACACTGATGAGGGTGAGGATGAAGCTGAAGATGATGACGATAACATCTTTTTAAAACTTTCTATGTAAGTGTAAGGTGCAATCTACCCCCAAAGAGGAAAGGGACTTGTGGCATTTCCATATCACGTACCGTTTCGAAAGGCTGCTGTTTGGGCAATTTCTCCTTAAGGGTAGGGTATTATAGACAGAGTGACCCCAAACTGGCTTTGTCCATTTCTCTTAATATTGTACAGTCTATAACGACTGAATTTGTTTGTATTTTCGACAAGTGGAGGGGGGCCTAGAGAGCCAGAAACCTAACTGGCTTTGTCCATTTCAATTAATATTGTACAGTCTATAACGGCTGAATTTTTTGTTTTTTTCAACAAGTGGAGGGGGGGGCCTATAGAGACAGAAAGCAAACTGCCTTTTTCCATTTCTTTACATATTTAACTGTAAGTGTAGGGTGTAATATACATCCAAAGACGATGGCTGCATTGCCAATATGCATAGATGGAGAGGAAGACAATCTGTTTTGTGTGTAGAATAAATGAAGGCCTACCTACCAGGAATTAAACTGTTTTTTTGATAATTTATTAGCTTTACAATTAGATTACCTATCTATGAAACAGGTGGAGCGCTAAATTGGGTTATTTTAGGCCCAGAAACATTGTTTTTCCAACAAAATAGCAAAACAAAACAAAACAAAACCAAAACCAAAACACGCAATGGCGGTTTTGCAAAACCAAAACCAAAACACGACGGTAATCCAGATCCAAAACCAAATACAAAACCAAAACACGGGGGTCAGTGACCATCTCTATAAATAACAAACATACAAAACTGAGAAAACGGATATCACTAATCTGAATATGATTATAATAGGCGCTGACACTCCAGAGCGACACTGCTAAACCTACATTCAAAACTACTAATGTTTACAATGTACATATTTAAAGTGTAATTTCATTTTACACTAAAAAATAAATCTTGTTTGTATGAAAGCATCGCTTTATGGCAAAGTGCATACAAAGGTTTTGTTTCTTCACAGAGACCTCAAGCCTGAAAACATCCTAGTGACCGAAACAGGCCATGTAAAGATCGCAGACTTCGGTATTGCCATTGAAAACATGTATGGAGACCGAACAGCCACTAGATATGGTGGAACGCCTGGCTATATTGCTCCTGAGGTGAGGTGCACAGGATTTTCCTACAGTTTACTTATGTAACTATACATATTTTGTACAGAAGCCTAGAGAAAAGCAACATGGCTACAAAGGGGACACTTTAGAAACAGCCTGCACATTAAATGTATCTGCAAGCTGTCCAATAATGAGTAAAGCAAAGTGAGGTTTCACACAAGACCTCCAACAGAGATTATCAGTCAATTATCATTTTGAAGCTACTCTCATTATCTGTTACATAAATGGATGATTTTGCATATTTATCATTCTCACTTCATAGTGAGACTTCAGGTCTACCCTGTTTAAGTTGTACAGTTACTTTGTCTGCAGAAGACCACTGATGATCCAACAATGGAAAGAGATAGACCCCACACTCCTTGTGCCCTGCTTTAGTGCTGGGGAGTCCTGGCTATAACACCTATTTTCGGGGTGGGGGGAGGGGGGTGTTGGGGGGAGTTAGGCTGAATTTTATTATACATATTAAATTATATGTCTTTTAATATCACTATTGGCACTTTTGAGAGAAAAGTACTATATAAATAAAATTATTATCAGTAAATAGGAAGAAAGTGTGGGGACAGGTAGGTGAATAAGACATAAACTACTATTAGATTTTCTAAAATGTCAGGTTCAGAATGTATAAATAACTAAATAAATTATTATATAATAATAATAATAATAATAATAATAGTAATAATAGTAATAGTAACAATAATAATATAATACATTTGTAAAGTAACTGCAGCCTACCACAGGAAATACAGCACGTGTTTATGTAACTGCAAGTTTACACTAAGTCACACAGCAGTGTCCTGAATTGGAACATTTTGTCTACTTTGATACTAACTAACTGAATGCCAGTATCTATCTATTTTCACGTAAAATACTATATAGAAAGTGATGGACCTGAACAATGGGATAAAAGAAAAAGAAGGAAAAAAAATCGACAGCTGAAAAATGTAATAACTATTATCTCTCTGCTGGTAGATGCTGTCTGGTGAGGAGTATAATGCCGGTGCAGATTGGTTTTCATTTGGTGTCATCTTGACCCAAATGATTACTGGAAGACATAAATACCACCGTACACTATTTAATGCACTTGGCATGGACGTTGTTGAAGTCGTATAATTGGATGAACGAAAGTATATTGGTTTAATATTGGTTTGCCGTGCGTATTGCGAAGCGTACGCCACGTGTTACATGGCGTGGTGCATTCGCACGGTAAAATACGCGCGCACACACTCGCATTACAACAGTTAGCTATTTATATAATTTCATATTGGTTCTGTTACACTGTAATTCAGGAGCAGATAGTATTCGGTTTATTATTAGTGTCTACATATATATATATATATATATATATATATATATATATATATATATATATATATAGTGATTATATGTACATTGTAGTGTTATTAAAGGTTTAGGTAATAGGAAAGGTGTCATGCTTGATATCATATTGAAGCCCTAATCATCAGCAGCTGTCCGGTGCAGTCGGCGAAGAGATCGCACATTGCATACTTTAGTTATTGATATTAGAGTGTAAACCTTTGTATGATACTGGCTATGAAAAGGAGCAGACCCCCTGGAGAGAAGACCCCCACCTTTGGATTCCTTAGATTGAATCAACCTATTACCTGTCTGGCCTGGACCCACCCAACGTCTGGACCTATAGAAACAATCTACGTCATCTCTATTGTTCACAATGAAACACTGACTGTATATATATTAGCTGCATCTCACTGGGGCCCCAGTCAACTCTGACACAATATTCTATACAGAATATTGTCCATCGGGTCCGGTGGTTGCGCAGCGTGCGCAAGCGATTGCATTTGGTATGTACTTATCTTTTGGTATTGGCTGTGCTGTACTGTACTTTATCATAATATAATAATGTATTGAATTGTTGATTATTTATATCTGCTAAAATAAATTACTTTGTGCTTTGGACACACATTCAATTGATTGGGCAATGCTTATTTTAAAACGATAGAATTACTTTAATAATTTGAGGGCTCGTGAGTTAGGAATTACGTTACCGGCAGGTATGCAACGCTTACGATATTCGGTTCCTCAACAAAGGGTGGATGGACGGACGCGTCGTATAAAGCAGGAAAGAACGTAATACGTCTAATACCTGTGGTTCACTGTGTGTTGCGAAACCGAATGTCCGTTGTTGCATAGACTGAAGGAACGCTAATTAGAATCTAGGGACAAGAAAGAAAAATGTTTATTTTTATTGTCGTTTTATGTTTTAAAAGTGTATTGCATTGCTGTGCGTATGTGTAGTTCCTGCTGTGCGTACGCGAACTTCCGGTAGATTTGCCACGTGGTTGAACAATAGTTTTGATAGTTGTTATATGCATACTGTAAGCACTTGGTAAAGTCTCTGAAAAGATCGTGCCATTGTTTGGGAAAGTTATTTTCTGTACAGAAAACAAAGGTTATGTGTGTGTATGTGAATGAATATATAAAGGCAAAAATATACTGGTAACTATAGGCAACTATAGGTTTTTACACGTGTGCCTAATACTAATCACGATGTTCACAGATAACTAGTATCTCTGAGCAGTGCGGTTGGACCGCATGGCAGGGCCTTGATTAAGTATTGGGAGGGCAGTGTGGAACTGTTGAAAATTGATAGCGTTTTAGTTCAGGTGTGTCTGACGGGGCATGTTAAAAAAAGGTGACCTGACAACAAAGGTTCTGTTCTAGGGCTGAGCAGGATATAAAGAAACCTTTGTGTGAGTGGTGTTCTGTTCTAACAAAGAGCAGGTGATAAAGAGACACTACAGAGTATACTTGGCAGGTATACTCAAAGCGAAAATAACAGGTTTTCGCGGCATTCCCAAATATTAATCGCAAAGCTTACCGATAGTTAGTATCCGTAGGCGGTGCGATTGGACCGCATGGTTGATTTAGTGCAGCCGTGATTGCGACTTGGGAGATGTGGGAGGAAATACGCTGCAACCACTGATATTCTTGATTGATATCGGGTGCTGACAGTGGTAAAGTACTCAAACTAGGAAGGGCATTGATATCTTTAAGGGGACGTGCCTGTTGAAAACGTCCAGGAATAAAAAAAAATCTCTAGTAAGTTCTGTTTCAAAAGAGAACAGGTAAAAGTCTTTTTGTGTAGCGTTGAGAAATAGGTTGTTTTCACAATGGATATGAAGCAAACGCTAGAGATAGTTCATGTTGTGCTGCCTAATGAATGGCCGGTTGGTTCGGCAAAATATGTTATGTATAATAAATACGGTGCGTATGCTACGGCATATTGCGACAAATGGGTCAAGATGACCCGGGAGTGTGTGAAACCTTTCCCAAACATAGGTACTCTTGACTCAGAGGTGTTAAATAATGTTAGAGATAAAGTGCGGTTGATTAAATCAACAAAAACGAGAATTGAACATGATGACTGTTTAAAATTGTGGCAAATGGAAGGTAACACGTGGCAGAGCAGCGAACGCACAGCTGAAGTGAGTGTAAGGAAAAACACGTGTTCAGCGGAAGTAAGCGTACCGGAAACAAGCATTCCGGAAGTGTGCGTTGCAAAGCGTGGCGAACTGAGCGCAAACACGCCCCCGATAAATTCGGTCGGGGCGGGAAGTACAGCCAATACCAAAAATGTAAAAACTGTAACTAGTAAGTTGTATGTTGTTTTAAGTAACGTTAAAAGTAATGTTTCAGGACAAAGAAGAGGAACGGTCCCACCAGCAGGGGCAGCTGCTGAAAGTGGTGAGAATAATGAAAAGGTTAACACAGGGGGAGACATCCATTGTACTGCAGCAGCAATTTCAGCAACTAGTTTTAATGATTTGGTAGACTTACATCCTGTCTGCACAACAGCAGTTCCCAATGGGAAAGCAGACAGGAATAGTGATGTTCCCTTAAAACATGTAGCAAAGCATGATCCATGCACTAGGTCTGAAACATTTTTAATTTTGTCTGATTTCCCTGATCCTAAGAAGGATTTGACCAAATGTCAGAAGTTTATTAGATATTATGGTAATATGTATGAGCCAACTAATAACGATTGGCGAGTATTATTGAAGACCTGTCTTCCTCTCAATACTGATATACAAAAGTTCATTAAGGATTGTATGTTGGAGGAGGATGAATCCTTAACCGAGGATGATAATCAGGACAATATTAGACATATAATCACACAGTTGGCCATATATTTTCCAGTGATAGTGGACTGGAGTAAAATTTTTACTATCCAGCAAAAAGATAGTGAAAAGGCAACAGACTATTTTTGCAGAGCTTTGATAGCAATGGGCAAATATACTGGGGTACCAGACATAAAAGATAATGTATATTACAGGGAGGTTGCTGTTAAAGTTCTAATGGATGGCCTCAGGGAAAACTTGAAAAGAAGGGTGCAAACTTCATTACCAAACTGGAAAGGAATCACTGTAAGTGTTCTCAGGGAGTCAGCTATAGGACATGATAAAAATATATGTAAAGAGGAAAAAGCACTAAGTGATAGGGTAATGATGGTAAGTATCCCAGCACTAGAGGGACTGCACACACGACCACCAACATACAACCCACATAACAGGAAACCCAGAATAGTGAGATGTTACAATTGCAGAGAACAAGGACACATTAGGAGAGATTGTAAAAAGGAAGAGAAACAACAGGAGTTGAGGAAGTGTTTTCAATGCAATAAAATGGGACACGAAGAAAAGAGACTTAGCCCACCTAAGGGGGAATCGCATAGACACCCACAGAGATGGCGCACACAAGTCTCGGAGACTTCTCAACAGTTTCCTGTGCACCTCATAGCAGCCAATGCCTTGGGGGAGAACCATAGTCAACCCTGGAGGTTAGGTCAGACCTGTAGTCCTACAAACAGGTGGGGTTTAAACTGTGGTAAGTAGTAGTGTACAAGAAACTGATTTCTAAAAGGTAACCTTTGTTGATTTTGTTTGTTCATTTATGTTGTGAAAAGTTTGTTTTCCTAAATTGCTAGCCGACGGCGAAGAATAGAAATGTTTGTTGTGTTTGCTGTTTTAAGATAACTATCTTGTTTTTCTTCTCACAGGTAAAGGGGACACAAAAGGAGTATAGACTTAGTGATCAAAAGGGGAGATAGAGAAATAGAAGAATCACTCTTGAAAGACAAATTAACAATAGACAATTGGAACACTCTTTTGTTTTAGGCTGCAGTGTCTCATGATAATTTGCTTGGCTGAGAATCATTATCCAACAATGAAGTATGTACATACTTTGCTCCAAAATATCGTTTTATGTATTTCAGAGAAAATATGAGTCACTAAGAGTACATTTTTTCATTTCTCTATCATAAATTAGAAAAGTCCGTTGAAAAGGTATGTAGTCAATGAGATACCGAGTTCTTAATGAACAAATGACGGACGACACTGGATTGCACTGTTAAGACCCCTAGTCAAGTACGGGGAGGGGTCATAGTTAGCAAATAGCTAAGGGGAACAGTGGAATGAATACAGCCATTTCCCCATAGAGTCAGAGTCCAATCCAGCTGTCAGTTTGTTGTAAAAATCTCCCTTTCTACATGTATGTTTGTATTCAAACCTTTGTATTCCCATCATTCATTGCTTTCCTATTTCCCATTCTTTACACAAATGCTAGTCTCTCTCTCTCTCTCTCTCTCTCTCTCTCTACCCTCTCTCTCTCTCTCTCTCTCTACTCTCTCTCTTTCTCTCTCTCTCTCTCTCTCTCTCTCTCTCTCTCTCTCTCTCTCTGCTCTGGTAGAGATAAAATCAGACAGTCTCAACAATGGGGCTAAAACATATTTTATGTTTTTACATAAGACAAATTCAGAGATACACACACTAGATTGACATGAGTTACAGAAACAGTCAGGGGTTTTGTTTTCATGTGTATAGAAACTGCTGATTTTAAGCAAAAAGGTTCTGTTGTGGAAATACGATTCATGTGTTATAGATTGCATATCTGTTTTGTTTTTTGTTTTTTTTTGGGCTCGTGCCTCCTGTACAAAAATGTGCCTTTATATGGATGCACAAAGGGTGGGCAGGACAGGAGGACAGGAGATTGCTAGAGGATAGGCATACAGATATGCATCTCTGTGTAGAACATTGGAGTAGGATTTTTACCACAAGATACGACATAATGTGAAACCCTAGAAAATGTAGAATTTTCATGTTTTATAATTTTCACTGTTAGACAGGCATGTACTGGATACTGTTATATTTGAAGAAAGTGTTATAGAAAGAGACCTCTTTGCCTTTCCCACTTAGTCAAGTAGCTGAATATGAGGTACTGAGAATGACATGTGAGTTGGCAGAGGGAAAATCGATTGATATACATTGGTCTTTAGCATTTTTCTAGTCTAGAGGGCGATGTTGAGGTGACTGAGAAATCGTTTTATAGCAGTACCAGCACATGATTAGGACACTACATAGAGGACTTTATACAGTGACACAGTTACCAACTGAAGTAGCTGCTAGTAAGGTCCACACTTACACGCACAACCATACATGGCTGTCACACCAGGGAGAACATAGCTGTCAAATAGACAGCAGGGTTTTATGTGACAGCTAACAAATCTATGTTTTGTTTTGTTCTTTGTTGTATTGTTTTAGTTTTAAAAAGGTGAACACACACACACATGCACGCATACACATATTGGTTAATATAGGAAGATTTGTGTTACCCGAGGGATAAACTGTCTGGAAGGTGAGGAGTCTGGTGGACTCTGAAGAGATGGACAAGGTAGACCAATAGAGCCATCCCATATCCCTCCTGCTGATGGGTTTTCCTCCAGGTAAAACAAATACACGTCATCCAATTACCACCATGCAGGATCCTCAAGTATACACAGGTGTACCAATGAAATATGTCTGGGTAGAGGTGTATTGAAATGTGTCTAATGTATTACTGTATCATACTCAAAGCTTTTGTTATTTAATGTGATAGTCCTAGAGTTATAATAGATGATAGGGGTATTCATGTTGTTGATAATAGATGTACAATGTATGAGTAGTGGTAACAAATCACATACTTTCAGTTAGCCATAAACCAGTGTGAACATAAAGTAGTGGTACTCGGTAGAATGAATTGAATAGAATAAGAGTTGGAACTTGATTGAAGTGCCACTAGTCCTTTCCCGCTACCAAGAGATCACCCCTGGGCAGACTCCTAACCTGCCAGTTTTTGAAATGTTCTTGACCCCTCGTGAGATGAGATTGTAACTGGGAGGCTAGGTTAGACCTTGAGAGAAGGTAAATAGTGAGACAGCAACCGAGAACGTCCAAAACACTGTTTCCTGAAAGGTCACACTAACTGTCAGGATGTTGGATCGGGAGAGTAAGTTGTGGAGCAGAAATTTCTTAAGCTTAGGTTATTTGCCAGACAGGTACCTGGTGTAGGCTACTAGCCTCACGGCTTCAAGGGTAGCAGAGACACACTGGTGCCCATACCACCCACTGCAGAGGGGCCAACACTCAGAGAAGGGTCCAAGGGCACTCATGAGTTTGTACTGGAAGGCCTCGAATGCAGTTAGTAGCACCTGAGCCAAAGGCTAAGACTGTTGTCCAGCATGAAGTTGTAGTTTTTCCTGTTTTGTGTTCTCTCATTACATTTTCTTCTCAGGGCGGTTAATTCTTTAGATTATTAGCAGGTGACAGAGACTGGTTCAGGTAATGATAAGGAGGTATTGGGGAGAAAGAAGTTAGTAGCATAATCAGTCCAGTCAATTACTCTATTCAATTCAGGGGTAAAGGAAAATTTAGAAACCTTGGAGCTTGGAGAAAGTGCGAGGGGCTATTGTCTGAGTAGCATTACGTCCGTAAGTACGGAGACCCCATAGTTAAAAAAAGAGACACACCCAGCGATGCCAGTCCAGTAATATTCGGACTTGAGCAGGCATCCTTGAGAATGATTATCATTCTTGGGAGGGTAAGGTTTTAGACCAAACAAAGTGCTGGGCGTGCTCACGCGTGCCTCAGTGATTATATCAAGTAGGATTAGTTCTCTTTCCACTAAATATTCTTGAGGTACCCGAACTATGGGTGGGAGGTCATTAGGGGAAAAAATAGGACGCCTAGGTCCCTTAGTCTGAAGTCTCCCAATGCTTTGCAAGCCAATCACTGTTAAATCTGAGTATTGAGAGACTGGGAAGAACGAACAGACAATAGCCCGCCCACAAGTGTTGATGAAAAGAACTGGTGACTTTATTAGATGTGTGTATATTAACGCAAGCTGAAGGAGATTGCATATGACATTATTGATAGACATAGGATGATGCTATTGATGAACATGAAGTGTTTAAATGTATTCTGAGCTTGAAGACATGCGTTGGACAGAAGAACCTGTTAAACTTGAAGAACTGTAGTAGAGAATTCTGTATAGCTGATACACGTTCTACTGTACCGTGTACCTTTCCAAATAATGTATTAAGTGTTTTATTGCACCCTTGAAGGGCATACAAAAGGTTATCTCCAAGCTCCAGAAGTGTACGGTTTATAGTAAAAGAAGAAGTCGTTTAGAGGTTTAAGACTCTCTCTTATGATAACTTGTTTAGATCTACAAACAGCGGGGACATACACCAAGGGGGATTTGTATTACATAACAATGAAACTTGGTACTGAGATCCTGCTTATAACATCTTTAAGGTGATAGTTTATTGTACTATCAAAGGGTGGACTGTTGAAGTCGTATAATTGGATGAACGAAAGTATATTGGTTTAATATTGGTTTGCCGTGCGTATTGCGAAGCGTACGCCACGTGTTACGTGGCGTGGTGCATTCGCACGGTAAAATACGCGCGCACACACTCGCATTACAACAGTTAGCTATTTATATAATTTCATATTGGTTCTGTTACACTGTAATTCAGGAGCAGATAGTATTCGGTTTATTATTAGTGTCTACATATATATATATATATATATATATATATATATATATATATATATATAGTGATTATATGTACATTGTAGTGTTATTAAAGGTTTAGGTAATAGGAAAGGTGTCATGCCTGATATCATATTGAAGCCCTAATCATCAGCAGCTGTCCGGTGCAGTCGGCGAAGAGATCGCACATTGCATACTTTAGTTATTGATATTAGAGTGTAAACCTTTGTATGATACTGGCTATGAAAAGGAGCAGACCCCCTGGAGAGAAGACCCCCACCTTTGGATTCCTTAGATTGAATCAACCTATTACCTGTCTGGCCTGGACCCACCCAACGTCTGGACCTATAGAAACAATCTACGTCATCTCTATTGTTCACAATGAAACACTGACTGTATATATATTAGCTGCATCTCACTGGGGCCCCAGTCAACTCTGACACAATATTCTATACAGAATATTGTCCATCGGGTCCGGTGGTTGCGCAGCGTGCGCAAGCGATTGCATTTGGTATGTACTTATCTTTTGGTATTGGCTGTGCTGTACTGTACTTTATCATAATATAATAATGTATTGAATTGTTGATTATTTATATCTGCTAAAATAAATTACTTTGTGCTTTGGACACACATTCAATTGATTGGGCAATGCTTATTTTAAAACGATAGAATTACTTTAATAACGTAAAGGACATCGTTAAAAAGGTAAAATACATTTTATATTTAATTATCACAGTAAATGATGCAATTTTAATATCTATAGGCAGAAAAGTTGCTTCAGCACTTTACTTGTGACACTATGTCCAAAAATCATTTGCTTTCAAGAGCATGTACGCAACATAAAATGCACCATGTGACACCACACTAAGAGAGACCATTCCTGAAATATGAGATAAATGATGTCTACTCATAGACGTGGCTCTAGATTTCCTGACCAGAGACATTCTTCTCTCATACACAATAGGGTACAGTAAAATACATAAAAAGAAAGTACATTCCAATGAAGTTGCATAGGACACCCATAGTTGCATAGAGAGATCAATATTAGGGCAAATATAAGGAATGACTCGTGGTTGGATGTTCTGATTGTAGAATAATTATAATGTGGGAGATACTACAGACGCCAGATATGATCTCAGTATCGACTTCTTGTAGCCATGGACAAATCAAGCTATATGCCTTTGTCTGTGACAGCAAAATGTTAGCAAATTGATTGTATTGTGTAGAAATGCAATGTCTGAAAAGGTCTGTGCTCCGTGCTGTGTAAATCAAAGTCCCTAAATTAAAATCAAATTACTTTTTCAGCTTCTCTGTAAAGATCAAGATATGCGATTAGGAGTTCATGGAAACATCCGCCAGCATCCATTTTTTGAGCATATTGACTGGGTATCGTTGGAAGCCCTTAAGGTTGAACCCCCATACATACCTGTACCAGTAAGTACACAGCAGAACTTGTACAAGCACTTGGGGTGCCTGTAAATAAATGCGGTTCAGCATATGGTACATAAGTATAAGGCACATAGACCTACTGAGATGTAGACATGTGTACACATGTATCAGATGTCATGCAACCATTTGACATTTTTATTCAAAAAACATGTCTGCTTTAATACAATTATAACAGTGAAATTTAAATTAAGTGTTTAGGGCTAAACAAAAAATACAACAAGGAAGAGTTTCCTTTCTACCACTGGAGACATATAAGTAGAAAATACTTTATTATTACTTTAACCATACTTTCTGTTAGCTGAATTCACATATGTGAAAATATCCACTGACAATTTTTGAAAAGTAAATGTTTACACTGCACTTCATAATAAATTAATATGACTAAGTGCCTTAAGCTTCAGTGGTGTCATTAGTTGCTTGTGAAATCATGGGCTTCATTCTTATGAATGTTGGTTCAGGGCAAAATATATTTATTCTCCTGGGCATCTATTATGAAGCACAACATGTCCGTTGCACAGAGCAAAGCCAGCTTTGAATGCACCATGCACCTTGATTTCCATCAGTGTACCGTACATACTTGTGTATAAGCCGAGTTTTTCAAGCACATTTTTTACGCTGAAAAAGCCCCCACTCGGCTGATACTCGAGTTTTCCCAGTTTTCTGTGGTCCTCAGCTTATATTCGGGTCGGCTTATAATCGAGTATATACAGTACCTATATTTCCTTCAAGGCATATGGGCTTGCAGAGCAAGATGGTGGCGTTAGTGGAAGACCACTAGTTTGCACAGACAGATGACTTGGGTAGAATAAGGGAGTTTATTACAAAGCAGCAGTAGGCACACCAACAGACCTACATTTCCAGATAATTGCAGAAACCAGGTTTTCTTTTGCACTAGATCATCACTGGTAATCTTTGGGCCTCATCCTAAACGTTTAATGGACCCATTTGTCCTTAAGTCGCATTTGGAGCTCCACGTACACAAAGTTGCCATATATAATATAGGATTTTACTAGAAAAACTGAAGAAACAATGAAAGGGGTGGTAATAAGTCTGAACTATCATGTTTACACTTTTCCACAGTGAGCTTCAAGAGATTAATTAGCCTCTCTGCATACAGAGACGCACTTCTAGTTTATGGAAGCGTCTCTCTAGAGCGTAGAGTAGTGCTCTGGGTGGATCTGCAAGTTGCGCCTGCACATGAAACAGGCCCAAACTGCTCATAAAGAAGAACAACTGGCAGTATCATAAATAATTTCTGTATTCCTTAAAAAAGTGCCATAGTTGTCAGAGTGCCATAGTGGGCTACCTTGGGCTGGGTCACTGGGCCACCTGTATTTTTTTCCATTTGAATAGGCTACTAAGTTGAGTATTGCCCCCTTGGCAACAATTTGCCAGCTCTCCCCGGCGGGGAAGGAGTGTGTGGCCGTAGGCAGTGTACAGTATGGGCAGGCCAAACTCAAGCGCATGCAGCCACGGCCGTAGCAAACTCTATGACCATGAAAGAAACCTTCCAATCCTGCCGCAGAGTAACATTTTACTTTGTGGAACTACATGTCTCAGTGGGCCCTGGGTGTCAGGGAATGGTGGTCCTAGTGGTTCTCTAAATGCCAGCATGCCCTGACTGCCATGGGTATTCTGGTGCTTGTATTCCTACAAACACCAGCATGACCAGACTGTTAATGGTAGCCCTGGATGGCTGGGACTTCTAGTTCCACAAACTAAAATGGTGGTTTTGACTTATAAATACAGTACAGTTATCACAAATCAGGACCCCAGCCCTCTTTATGAAACACGACGGTATCATATCATCGTGCATCGTCGTCCTATCAGAATGCAGCATTCCAAATCCTGGGAAAAAGCATGACTTCTGTCTGCTGAACTCGAGGCTGCCATCTTGGGTGAGACATTTTGCTACATCCTGCCTATTCTGAGTGCAACACTTTCCTACTTACTGGCTCGAACTTACCATTGTTATTGTTTATCTGCTGCTGTACAGACTCCAGCCATTAACTCTTCATGTGGATTCACTTCCTTCTGTTACTTCCATGTTACCATCTCTTGCTGTTCAAAGTGTAGCATTTTGCCCCTTGTGAGGATCAGTCTTTATCCTACCTATTCCTCTGAGTCACCTTTGGCCATTATGGGTAGTAGGTTACTGCTCTAAGTCTTCCAGCTTCTGCAGCCATCTCTGTATCACTGGGTACGGGTTTCCATTTCCAGGCTTGACCAGGTTGTGGGTTCCGGGGCGGTTTGATCCCTTTGGGTTTGCTCATCCAGAGTTCCTACTTTTTGATGCAGGTCCTGAGTCCTTTGTTGCCTGGGACCTGTTCCAGGTTTATTCTTGGTACGATAATACTCTGAGTCTCTGGCCGTGGGTTTCATTTCTCTGTTCCTGCTTCCAGTCCACCAGTTCCAGATTCCATTGGTTATTACATTATGGAGTCCAATCCAGTATTCCTCCTCCTGTCATCTGGTAGTCATGAGTAGAGTACATCTTCTCTCCATGAACAAGGTTTTTATCAGGCACCCTAGTTTCCACTTTACCTCTGCTACAGCTAGTCCCAAGGGTCCCGAGACAGATCCCAGAAACCCTATTGCCGTGACAACACTCACTTTATTACCCTATATTGTACGCCACAGGGGTGTAGTAAGAGCCCTAGTGCTTTCAGTACAGGGCTGATTCTTCCTAGAGGAGGGACAGCACATTTTTTTTGTGGACCCCACTCCCTAGGGAATTCAGCCCTTTGCTGAACAGCTTGGGGTTGGTTTGTTATTATGGCAGGGAATTGCGCAGCAGGAGTCTACAGTGCTTTCCACTCTGGCTGGTTTCTTCCTGCAGGTTTTGGTAAAATCAGAGGGACTCCATGCATTTTTTTCTCCCAACTTGACCACAACCAGCACTAGCCTGGTAGCACTAGAGTTATCAGCATTAGAAAGGGGAAACCCATGCGTTTCAAAAAAACAAAATTCTACTTTTTAACACTTTATAGACTCTGGCGAGTCAGGCAGCTGTAATGCCACATGCTCTGCCGGCTCAGCAGGTGCTGACAAGTACGAACGTACCTGCAATGCCTGAGTACTACAAAGGCCTGCACCTGAATTCAACAGGCTATGGATTTTGTGATCTTTGGCTTGATGAATTCGGCTGCACGGAAAGTCAAAATATGGGTGGGCTGCGCTCAGAATATGTGCTCTAATGAATCAGTCCTGCTGAAACAAAGTCAATGGGATAGCCGCCAATAATGCCGATAAATAAGTTACAGTTTTCCGAGACCCAGACTGCGTGAAAAAAACGGGAGGAAGGAGCCCACTAGATAGGTTTTTTTTGTAGTTTCTTAGACACCAACATCTTGTTCTAGGGAGCAGTAGTAGAGGGAATCGTAGATGTGACTAGCAGACACTTAGGATCTAAAATAGGATGGTTCTCCAAAATATTAGCATCTAGGTCACTTTGAATAGAGTGGGATAATGTGTCAGCCTTACGATTTTTACTCCTGGATCTTAAGTTAATACGGAGGTCAAAAATGGGAAAAAAGGAGAAACCAATGGACCTTTCATAGGTTTAGACACTGAGCAGTTTGAAGGTATGATACATTTTTATTTTTAAGACTGTTACAAACACAATAGGGAACTCTTAAGAAGATATCACAATTCTTTGAATGCTCATTTCATAGCCAATAATTATTTTTACACAATGATATATTTTTTCTCCCCTGATATGAACTTAAGGAGAGAATAAACTACATAGGTGAAGTTTTTCAGTAGATCTTTGGGAGAGGATTGCATCCATTTAAAACAAAGAGGTATCAACCTCTAGGGAAAAAGGCTGTGAAATCTCTGGTTGTTAGAGAACCAGAGCAGTAGAGAATGCTTGCTTTAGAAAAAGAAAGTCTTCTGTAGCTGCAGTACTTCAAATCCTGACCCTTTTTTTGTGAGAACAATGATGGGAGTTGTGAAAGAGGAGTACCCGTGAATAAACTGCCTATAACAAATGGGAAAGATATGAAAACTTTGGTAGGCCTTGAGACAAGAGGTCAAGTATGAACTGCTTGGACCTTTTCACATTCCATTTGTAACCCTGAACCAGAGACAATATATTCAAGAAATGGCTTCTGATCTAATGAGTTTGCGGAGACAATTTTCGACTGCCACATGAGACCCATGAGTGATGAGATCTTTGGAGAATATCAAAATGTCGTCAAGGTTATACTACTCCACATTGATAGAGCAGGTCTTGAAATATTTCATTTATAAAACTTTGTTACACTCCAACAAAAAGAATTGATTAACTCTTCATTTCTATCTTGATTCTCACCAACAACCCTAACTCACCATAGAAACCACACCATACTCAGGGGTGCACGCAGGGGGGGTTTCTGGGTCTCCAGAAATCCCTCCCCTCCGCTAAAGACGTGCCCTACATAGCGGCACTGTACTATACAGCAGCCGCGGCGCTGTCAAAGAAGCGTCCAAGGTGGTGCTGTATACAATACAGCACCGTTTTGGACGCCTTTTTGACAGCGCCGTGGCTGCTGTATAGTACAGTGCTGCCGAATCGGAGCTGCTGCGCATGCGTGGGTGCATACACTGCAGCTCTCGCTTTTTTTTTTGTTTGGGTGGAGGGGAAACCCCCCCTTAAAAATCCTCCGTGCACCCCTGATACTTAAGGCACCCATTGAAGCAGGAGACACAGACCCAGTGTCACAACTCTTTGAAATTGGATTTCTATAGAAATAACCAGCCCACTAATGTGTGGTGCCTAACAAATCTGCAGCTCTCCAAATAACAGGCACTGTAACCTGTTATTAATTATAAGAGCACTGATAGTGAATAAAATAATAAAGTTATTAAAATAATAATAAAAACAATACTTCATATTGCTCTGTGTATCTGTTATATTGTATAATACCTGACAATTGATAAATATCTACTCAGAAGTACATATAAACATAAATAACTTATACGCCTATTGTCCACAGACTTTCCAATTCTAGGATAATCAGTTCATATAAATTAACTCTAATGCAATCAGATGGGACTGAATAGCAGTTTTGTTAATATTCTTCTCAATTGAAAAATAATAGTCCCAGCAGAACTTAATACATCCACTAACAAAGGGACAGATCCCCAGCACAATTGGAATGATCTGGACCTATGTTTCTACAGCATATTGTCTCACTCCTGTTATTACAGCTCCAGAAAATAATACCCCAATTCTAAGGGGAAACTGTAGCAGCCAAATGGATTAGCAAAGCTGTTTAATCTTAAAGTAACTGAAAGGATCTCTGGTGAACATCATAAATCAGAGTACAGAGTTGATCCGGTTTGGTACTTTCGCACTCCCTCAGAACTGAAATAAAGGCAAAATGTCACTGTCAAGTCTTTGAATCTCTCCTGTTTTTTATTCCATAAATACCACACTCCACTGGAAATCCAGCGCCATCACTCAGACAGAAACAGGAGAGGTAGCAGTGCTCTTGTTAGTCTCCAATGCCATTGCTCTGTGCCATTGCTCACACAGCAACAGGGGTAGTAGTGTTCTTGTCACTCTCCAGTGACATTGCTCATTTCCATTGCTCACACAGAAACAGGGGTAGCAATGGTCTTGTCACTCTCTAGTCTCCAGTACCATTGTTCACACAAAAACAGGTGGAGTAGCTGTGTTCTTGTCACTTTTCAGTCTCCAACGCCATTGCTCTGTGTCATTGCTCACACAGAAACATGAGGAGTAGCAGTGTTCTTGTTTCTCTCCAGTCTCCAGTGCCATTGCTCTGTGCCAGCAATATGTATCAATATTAGTCGACAGAATAGCAGGAGCACAAAGCAGTTGTTAGCACCAGTCATGATGATACTAGTCTCTCTATGTCATCTGCTAAAGCCTATGCTCACGTGCATAGTGGGATCAAGTCAGAGAAACTGAAATCCAAAAAACAAGCTTTTACGTTGGTAAACAAAAAAACATCTCTAATAAAGGGAATGTTAACTGTAGAAAAATATAAAAGTGCCAACATGCCATCCTATACACGAAGCGGCAAGGAAAAATTCTGGCTTTTGCATTTATGTATGAGTACTAGTTCTGCAATTGTCAGTGAGGCATCTTCTTTTAAGGTCTGTCATGACGATGCAAGACCTTATCATTCTGAGTCTAAAAGAGATGCCCAAAAAATTTCATGTGTTAAAGTTGAGCTGGAAAAACTAGGCAGTAGAACAAACTATATTCGGAAATGTCACAAATCCCTGAGAGTCTATCCATGAGTGCTATGTCTAAGTCTGACCTTTCTGATATTGTACTTATAAAGAAGCCTCCTTTTTCCAATTCTTCAAATGTGTGGATGAGCAGTTCAAATCTAGCTGGTGATATAGAAACTGAGGATGCCACTTTGGATTTGCAACAAGATGAGGGGGATATTTGTGTAGCTAACAACAGCGCTAATGAGGATGTTGATGATGATGATGATGTTGTTTGTGTAAGTCCTGCACCAGTGGAAGCAGTTCTTGCCAGTGATAAGAAGAAGGCCATAGTCATGCCTGGACATCAGACCAAATAATCCACTTCTTATGTGTGGAATTATATTTATCCAAACCCTGACAACAGTTGTGTAGCCATTTGTAGCCTTTGTAAAGCCACAATCAGTAGAGGTAGGAACCTTAACTATCGGTGTTATGCCATTTGAAGAGAGTTCATGTCAAGCTTTTGGGAAAGTCAGAAATGTATGCTAAAAAAATAACAACAAGCAGTCCAGCATCAGCTAGCTCCCTTCTCTCAGCTAGATACCTTAACTATCGGTGTTATGCCATTTGAAGAGAGTTCATGTCAAGCTTTTGGGAAAGTCAGAAACGTATGCTAAAAAAATAACAACAAGCAGTCCAGCATCAGCTAGCTCCCTTCTCTCAGCTAGATCCCAGCACCTGCAATTTACACCTACAACACCTTCCTCATCAATATCCTCACTAGTGATCGGAGTTAGTCCTGTATCCAAGTTGCTAAGGCTAGATGACTCCTCCCTTGTCAAGGACTACTCTGAAGAATTCTTGAGCGTCAGGCCCGCTGTTGCTGCTGCTGGGGGTGGATATTCATCACAGAAGCAGACCAAGAAGAAAACTACTAGTAGTTTACAACAATTAACTGTTAAACAATCCTTTGCAAGAGGAAGCCAGTAGGACAGCTGTCACCCAGTCGCACAGTGGAACACAGGTTCCATGGTGACTATGCTAGTATTAGATCTGCGTCCAATATTCACAATTAATGCAGCTGGGTTTAGACATTTAATTGAGCATTACAGCTCAGATTCAGAAATGACACAAATCCATGAGGGGAGTCTATCCACGAGTGCTATGTGCAATTGTGACCATTCTGATAGTGTACCCATAAAGAAGGCCCCTTTCAGCATTTCTGCAGATGTGTGCCTGAACAGCCTAAGTGTAGCCGGTGATACACCAATTGAGGATGCCACTTTGGAATTGCAACAGGATGAGGGGGATATTTGTGTAGCCGACGAGGGCGCTAATGAGGATTTTGATGAGGATGACAATGTTTGTGTAAGTTCTGCAGTGGTGGAAGCAGTTCTGGCACGTGATAAGAAGAAGGCCATTGTCATGCCTGGACATAAGACCAAAAAATCCACTTTTTATGTCTGGAATTATTTTTACCCAAATCTGGACAACAGTTGTCTAACCCTTTTGTAGCGTATGTAAAGCCACAGTCAGTCGAGGTAGGAACTTTAACCATCTAGGAACCTCATCCATGTTACGTCATTTGAAGCGAGTTCATGACAATCTGTTGGGAAAATCAGAAACTTATGCTAAAAAAATAACAACAAGCAGTCCATCATCAGCTAGGACCCTTCTCTCACCTACATCCCAACACCTGCAATCTACACCCACAACTCTGTCCTCCTCAATATCCTCAGTAGTGATTGGAGTTAGTCCTGCATCCAAGTTGCTAAGGCTAGATGACTGCTCCACTATCCTGGATTCCTTAGAAGACTTCTAGAGAGTTAGTCCCACTGCTGCTGCTACTGCTGCTGCTGCTGCTGGGGGTGAATCTTCATCCCAGAAGCAGACCAAGAAGAAGACTACTAGTAGTTTACAACAATTGACTGTTAAACAATCCTTTGCAAGAGGAAGCAAGTATGAAAGCTGTCACCCAGATGCAAAGCGGATCACAGACACCATAGCGACTATGCTAGTATTAGATCTGAGTCCAATATCCACTATTAATGCAGCTGGTTTTAAACAGTTACTTGAGGACTTGTGTCCCCGTTGCCCAATTCCATCACAACACCGTTTCAGTAGAAAAGCTATTCCTCACTTCTACCAGAAGGTTCGTAAAAAAGTAATTATTGGGCTACAAAATGCCATTCTTCCCACTGTACAATTAAGCACAGATATGTGGACAAACGGAACTGGGCAAACTAAAGATTATATGACTGTGACAGCCCACTGGGTTGGTGATTCACCTTCACCAGCAGGAACAGCAGCAGCATGTACCCAAGCACGTCACATTTGTCAGAGGCAGGCTACTCTGTGTATCACCGGCTTCACTAAGAGGCATACAGCTGACAATCTGTTACAAAAACTAAGGGATGCCATTGCAACATGGCTTTTCCCGCTTGAACTCTCCTCAGGATATTTAATTTCTGATATCGTCACCAATATTTAGTTACATAGTTACATAGTTGATGAGGTTGAAAAAAGACACCAGTCCATCAAGTTCAACCTATTTTGGATCTCCTGCGATCCTGCACTTATATTTGTAATTAATCCAGAGTAGGCAACCGCCCATCTGTTTCAATTTTGAAAATCCCCCCCAGACTCAATATTGCAATCCAATTTTTACCCTATATCCACTACTATCCTTTATTCTAAATTAACGGTCGTATCCCTGGATACACCTTTCCGCTAAAAATTTGTCTAACCCTTTCTTAAACATATCTATTGAATCTGCCATCACAACCTTCCCTGGCAATGAATTCCATATCTTGACTGCCCTTACTGTAAAGAACCCCTTCCTTTGCTGGTTGTGAAATTTCCTCTCCTCTAACCTTAGGGGATGACCACGTGTCCTGTGTATGGTCCTTGGGGTAAAAAGTTCCCATGAAAGCTTTCTGTATTGACCCCTAATGTATTTGTACATAGTAATCATATCTCCCCTTAGACGCCTCTTTTCTAAAGTAAACATGCCTAAACTGGCTAACCTTTCCTCATAACTTAATGACTCCATACCCTTTATCAATTTTGTCGCCCTTCTCTGAACCCTTTCTAGTTCCAAATTATCTTTTTTATAGAGTGGTGCCCAGAACTGTACTGCATATTCAAGATGAGGTCTTACCAATGATTTATACAGTGGCAAAATTACACTGTCTTCCCTTGCATCTATGCCCCTTTTTATGCATGCCAATACTTTGTTTGCCCTTGCAGCTGCTGCTTGACATTGAGCACTATTGCTAAGTCTACTGTCTACGAGCACTCCCAAATCCTTTTCCATTATAGATTCTCCCAAATTAATTCCATTTAATTTATAGATTGCGTTCTTGTTTTTGATCCCTGAATGCATAACCTTACATTTATCTGTGTTAAACCTCATATTCCATTTAGCCGCCCAATCCTCCAGTTTATTTAAGTCTCTCTGTAGAGAAGCAACATCTTGCTCTGATTTTATTACCTTACAGAGTTTAGTGTCATCTGCAAAAATAGAAACTTTACTCTCTAAACCATCACCAAGGTCATTAATAAATATATTAAAAAGGAGTGGTCCCAGCACGGAACCTTGAGGAACTCCACTTAAGACCTTTGACCAATTAGAAAATGTTCCATTTATCACAACTCTCTGTTCCCTATTCTCTAACCAGTTTTCGATCCAAGTACAAATTTTGATTTCTAGACCCAGTTCCCTTATTTTGTAAACCAACCTCTTGTGTGGCACTGTATCAAAGGCCTTTGCAAAATCTAAGTAGACCACATCTACTGTCCTGCCCTGGTCTAAGTTCCCACTAACTTCCTCGTAGAAACTAATTAGATTAGTTTGACATGACCTATCCCTCACAAATCCATGTTGATTCCCACTAATAATTTTATTGCGTACCAAGTAATCCTGAATACTGTCCCTTAAAATACCTTCCAGTAGTTTCCCCACTATTGATGTCAGGCTTACAGGTCTATAATTCTCTGGTTGTGATCTCGTCCCCTTTTTAAACAACGGCACCACATCTGCTATTCGCCAATCCCTTGGTACTGAGCCTGATGAGATTGAATCTCTGAAAATTAAGAATAGCGGTCTAGCTATTTCCGAGTTTAATTCCATAAGGACCCTTGGGTGTATGCCATCTGGACCTGGAGCTTTATTTATCTTAATATTCTTCAGTCGCCTTTGGACTTCTTCCTCTGACAACCAAGTATTAATTAATGGCATGGTTTCATTTCCATTTTTATGTATTACTCCTGCCATTTGTTCCTCTCTGGTAAATACTGAAGAAAAGAACGTGTTTAATATCTCTGCTTTTTCCTTAGTATCATTTATCAATTCACCCATCTCACTTCTTAGTGGTCCTATATTATCTTTTTTAATCCTTTTGCCATTTATATACTTAAAAAACTTTTTGGGGTTTGTCTTACTTTCTTTTGCAACGTGCCTTTCATTTTCTAATTTAGCCAATCTAATTTCCTTTTTGCATGTTTTATTACATTCCTTGTACCTATGGAAGGACTCCTCTGACCCTTCAGACTTAAACAATTTAAATGCACGCTTCTTCCTTTGCATTTCTTCCCTTACCTTTTTATTTAGCCACATTGGTTTAGACTTAATTCTTTTACATTTATTTCCTATAGGAATGAACTTATACGTGTATGTTTCCAACAACATTTTAAAGACAGCCCACATTTCTTCCGTATTTTTTCCTTCAAAGGCTTTGTCCCAGTCTATGCTCTTTATAGACTCCTTTAGCATATTAAAATTTGCCTTTTTAAAGTTTAAAGTCCTAGTTGATCCCTTATACTGTTGTTTCTGGAAACTAATTTCAAATGAGACCATATTATGATCACTGTTTCCCAAGTGCTCCTTTACTTGAATATTTGATATTACGTCTACATTGTTTGTTATTACTAGGTCCAGTATAGTCCGGTTCCTAGTTGGTTCCTCAACTAATTGGGACATGTAATGGTCTTTTAGCGTGCTCAGAAACCTATTTCCCCTAGCTGTACCGCAGGTCTCAGTACTCCAATCAATGTCCGGATAATTAAAATCCCCCATAATTAAAATTTGACCTAGTTGTGTAGCCTTTTCAATTTGCTGTAGAAGTTGGGCTTCCTCAATCCTACTAATATCTGGCGGTTTATAGCATATCCCTATCAGAAACTTCTCTGAACTTTTTCCTCCGCTGGATATCTCCACCCACAATGCCTCTATATTATCACCAATATTCTCGTATATAACTTCCTGAATACTTGGTTTTAATTCTGGCTTAATATAAAGACATACTCCTCCTCCCCTTTTATTTACCCTATCCCTCCTGAAGAGAGAATAGCCTTCCAAGTTGACTGCCCAGTCATGTGTATCATCCCACCAGGTCTCAGTAATACCTATAATATCATACTGCTCATTCATTGCTACTAGTTCTAACTCCCCCATTTTACCTGTCAGGCTTCTTGCATTTGCAAGCATACACTTAAGTCTATTGCCTCCCTTAGGTATTTCTTTTAGCTTTAAAAAGGGCCGCTCCTTATCGGCTATGCTTCCCTTTCCCCCCTCTCCACCCCCTTGACTCTTGTTAAATTCCTCCTTACTACTCTCAATGTCTATCCCATAAATACTTGCTTGCCCCTCCCCCCCGGAGCCTAGTTTAAAATCTCCTCCAACCTTCTAACCATCATCTCCCCTAGCACTGCAGCCCCCTCCTCATTCAGGTGCAATCCATCACGACAATAAAGATGGCAACTGACCGAGAAATCAGCCCAGTGCTCTAAGAATCCAAAACCCTCCTTCCTACACCAATCTTTTAGCCACGCATTAACCTCCCTAATCTCCCGCTGCCTCCCTGGACTAGCGCGTGGCACAGGTAGTATTTCCGAAAATACTACCTTGGATGTCCTTGCCTTAAGTTTGCGACCTATGTCCCTGAAATCATTCTTTAGGACACCCCTTCTTCCTCTAACTCGGTCATTGGTGCCAACATGCACCAAAACCGCTGGGTCATTCCCAGCCCCTCCCAACAATCTGTCCACCCGATCCGCAATATGCCGAGCCCGAGCACCCGGGAGACAACACACTGTTCGGCATGCACGGTCCCGGTAACAGATTGCCCTATCTACCTTCCTAATAATTGAATCCCCTACCACCACAATCTGCCTGGGTCCCTGAGTAACTTTGGTCCCCTCTATGCTGGAGAGACCATTCCCCTGGTTGCTAGAGGAAGCAGTGTCATCCAACTCTACCAATTCTGAACTGCCTTCCACAGTATCTTCATCCAATCTGGCAAATCTGCTGGGATTGCCTAGCTCAGAACTGGCCTGCCTCTTCCTCCCTCTGCTACCCCTAGTAACTGTTACCCAGCTGCCTACCTGTGCATCCTCCTCTGTCTCTGCTCCACCCTGCTCAGATAACGCATCAACGGTGAGCTGTAAACTCTGCTCCAGGTTGGCAATGTCTCTCAATGTTGCAATGGTCTGCTTTAGATCAGTTACCTGGGCTTCCAAAGAGACCAATTGCTCACATTTCTCACAGAGGTATAAACCTTGGAACACTTGCTCCAAGTGTGCATACATATGACAAGATATGCATTGAGTGAGATCATCAAGCCTGCTACTACTCATCTTATTATGGCTAACCTAACTTCTTATAGCCTACAGTGAACTTTAGTACTAGCCTTTCCTAGCCACTTACCAGATTAAACCCCTTCCTGGATTCAACTCCTTAATGGAACCAACTCCACACTTTAAACAAAAACAGCACTTGAAATCAAAAAAGCAGTGAAATCACAAGCTCAATGAAATCGCTTGCTACCTCCTGTTAAATAGAGCTTGCACTAACCAGCTGTATCAACTATGCAATTAAACCACACCCACTAGCTCTAACAGAGAGAAGGAAAAAAAAAAAAAAACACTTAATAAACACACAGAAAAACAAATCCCGTTCAATAAACACACAGAATAATTCCCCAAACTATATCACTCTCTCAGCACAGCACAGCAATCCCTAATGGAACCAACTCCACACTTTAAACAAAAACAGCACTTGAAATCAAAAAAGCAGTGAAATCACAAGCTCCAATATTGTGAGAGCAGTTAGTCCTGTATCCAAGTTGCTAAGGCTAGATGACTCCTTCCTTGTCAAGGACTACTCTGAAGAATTCTTGAGCGTCAGGCCCGCTGCTGCTGCTGCTGGGAGTGGATATTCATCACAGAAGCAGACCAAGAAGAAAACTACTAGTAGTTTACAACAATTAACTGTTAAACAATCCTTTGCAAGAGGAAGCCAGTAGGACAGTTGTCACCCAGTCGCACAGTGGAACACAGGTTCCATGGTGACTATGCTAGTATTAGATCTGCGTCCAATATTCACAATTAATGCAGCTGGGTTTAGACTTTTAATTGAGCATTACAGCTGGGTGAATTCCATCGAGTAGGTTGTGTGTTGGAGAGCTCCTGCAGACCCAGAATAGTACTTTGTTTGATCCAAGAAGGATGGAGGATCCTGGGGGGGCGAGGAGGAAAGCCCCCAGGTTTCAAGGCCTACTCCACCTCCAGAAAGTGTGATCTCTGGGGTAAATTCTTCCCTTCTGCAGCCTCAAAACGTCTTAGCCAGCATGGTTGATGACCCCTCTAGCATGGAAAGCCGCTGTCAAGCTTCCAGCATTATTGCTGAACCCCCCCCAAGCAATATCACGGGGGAGATCTCTGGGCCTCTGGCTATGATCTTGGGTGAAGAATGCTCCCCCTGCATGGACTTGAATTCAGGGGAGGCAGTATCTGAGGACCCATCCCATGTACAGGCCCTAGTGAGGCAACTAGGTGCCGGCATTGAACTCCCACCTGTGAAATTAAATACGGTGGGGAAAGCGAATGAAGCCAATGTGGTCCCAGTGACTATGCAACTGGGGGCCGCGATAGATCTGTCTGTGCCGCTTAACATGTCGGACTCCTCTCCGAGTGGTGCAAATAAGCAAGTCCCGGTGTCTACACAACCGAGGACCGTGGGAGACCCGTCTGTGCAGTCTAACAAGTCGGACTCCCCAGCATTTGTGGCACCGCCCGATGAGACCCGTAAAATTACAACTGGTGCGGGCGATCCGGAGTTACCGCAAGCAGAAATCTGGGACAGCCTGTCAGTGGATCACGCCGTGTCCCGAGGAGAGAAACCTCTAGTCGTTGATGTGGATCATGATAGTATTGACTTACCTGAATCGGAGGGGGAGGTCGAAGAGCCAATTACCAGGGAACGTCATGAGGGGCTGATCGCTGATATAGCTAGGTTGAAAAGACAAATATCTGCACTGAAAAAAAGAGCAATCGGGCTTTTAGCAGGGAAAGAGTAGTTATGCGTTTGGAGATAGAGGAACTTTTGGCTAATTTGTTACTGAAAGAACAAAATCTGCAACGCCTGACTGAGCAACTACAACACATGGAGTCCTGTAATGTGGATGCCTCGCCGGTGATCAATCATGTTTACCTGCTAACCCGGTGATGGGTACTCCTGTTGATGCGGGGGTAGACTCCCTGTATGATAAAATCAGGAGGCAGGAGGGGGAGCCGCCCGTGAAGGAACCCGTGGGGGCTGTAGCTGATACCTTGGTGGTTGTTGCATTGGCCGTAGTTACTGCAGCTGGTTCGGCGGTCTTGCCTCTGGCGTCACTTCTGGTCACGGCTGGCAGTCCTGATCCGGGTATCCCGAGGCTGAGGGTAGATGCAGTAGCATCAGGCTCCTTTCTCCAGGAGGCAGGTATGAATGAGATGTGTAATGTAATGCCAGTGAGATCGGTTGTTGAAGGCGGGATCTCTGATGCCATATCTGTTGTTGATATTGTCTCCACTAAGTTCAAAACAGGCACTGATATGTTGTTCCCTGCTACTACAGCATTAGAGGTTGGTGCAGGGATTAATAGCGGTGGATTATCTACTCCTGTCTTTGCTAGCAATAGCTCCCCTCTCCCTGATGCTGAGGTGCTCGCTGATGTGAGCAGCACGACCATGTGTACAGCTAGGCCCCTTGAGTCCAGTAAGGTTTCTATATCCGCAGGCCAGATCGCCCCTATTAGCAACTGTATTGGAATAACTTTGAGCCCGACACAATCAAAAATTATTGATACTATATACGGGCCCCCTCCAGGTGACAGAGAGGGCTAAAAAAGCTGCTGTTCTAATTGACCAAGTGACCAGGGAAAATGCGGAGAGGTTCCAGGGGGGTCTGGGGGATCAAGATAAGTCCAGTATTAGCGCTAGAGGGGAGTTGGTGGGTCCAATTTCGCCTGCCGTGGTAAGGCATAACCCTGATGTCAGGACTGGCCCCGGGCCGGTCACCCCTGTTTGCCCCTCAATTATTCTGGTGCCCCCGGGGTATGGTGAGGTTCCATTAGGTCCTGTTCCGGGGCCAATTTCTTATGCCGGGGTGGTATCGGGTGCACAAAGACCTGTGGCGCCTCCTTCCGGTGGCCCTCTTCCTAGGGGTCCTCAGTCTGGGGGCCCGTCTCTCACAGGCCAACCCCCCAAGAGAAGGAATGTTGTACAGCTAAGGTACATGGGGAAAGAACCCCCAAATAGAGGTGATTTTCTGAAGGTTTTTTTTTTCCTCCTTTGGTTTCGTCCCAGCGGATCTTTTTGCCTGCATCCATCCTGTCGGGAGCCCCGAGTATGATGTCAGCTTTATGACATATCAGGGGCTGCAGGCATTCTGGGGCCGATGGGGTGGATGTAGGGGACAGGATCCGTGGGCGAAATTTAAAGCTATTGCTGTCACCAGACAGGAAAGGGTCAAGATTACCATCCTGGTTAGAAACTAGTCTATCCCCGTAGCTGACTTAGCCTTTTGGGTGGGGCGGTACGTGTGCCTGGTATCCCCACTTGTGAAGGTGCCTGATCCAAGCCATGGTGTCTGGGGTGGTGGGTGGTCCGCCATGGTAGACCTGCGGTGCACGGAGGCTGGCCTAGCCCATATCCCAAGTGCTGCCTTCCTGGGGAGGGACAGGATTCAGTGCTTTTATCCGGGTCAGCCGAGGATGTGCCACCGCTGTGGTGACTTCCGCCACCTCAGCGCCAATTGCCCGCATCAAAAGTGTGGGCATTGTGGGGATACCACGCACGAAACTCGTTCCTGTAGCAGTATTAGATGTAACTTATGTGGGACAATTGGCCATCCCTTCAGTAGATGCCCCCATGCATTCCATAACACAGAAATAGCTGATGAGCTGTTGGTACAGGCCGCTGAGGGGATAGAAGAGGTGCAGAGGGGTGAGGGTGTGGTGAAACCTGTTGATCTAGTCTCCACTGAGCCGCTGAAGTCTATGCCCCCCCTTTCCAACAGGGGCCGAGTGTTGAGCAGCTTGGTCCTAGTACCAAAATTTCATCCATAGGCAAGGAATGGGTGGAGCCAAAAAAGAGTATTAGGCAGAACAAATCAAGAAGGGAAAAAAACCTGGTTTTGTCTAATAAGTTCCAGTTCTTGTCTAGTGAGGGGGAGGAATCAGAGGAGGTAGAGGTTGTAAGAACAAATGAGGGGGATCTAGTTCTTAGACAAAATACTAGCAGCAAGAGAAGGAAGCGCTCCGGCCCTGTCCTAGGTGATATAGCAGCCTATAAGAAGCCCAAAGATAAATCAAAGTCCCAGAGGGCCTTTCTTAAATCAATTTCCTCCAAGGGTCCTCCCTCTGTGGAAGAATTAGCCCCAGCTCCTATTCCCGACCTTGACCCTGATCCGGCCACCCTTCCTGTTTCTCCTGCCTCTACGTCTGCTCTGATCCCTTCTGGGTTGGCTTGGGAGGTATCTCCCTTGATTGCCGCTTCAGGTTCCGTCCCTGCCTCTCCATCTTGTTTGGTCCTTTTCCATAGCCCGACTTCTATTCCTGTCCCGCCTCTCCTTCCTCCTCCTCCCAACCCTGTTCATCCCGTCCCCCTCCTTGTAGCTCCTCTGAGTCAGGTGTCAGTGTTGTCGGGAGTCTTGCCCGCTAATATTCCTCCTTGTACCCCAACTTTGGTGGCTAAATTGTCAGTCGTGGTGGCCAGTGTTGGGTCTGGTGGGTCCCCCCCTTCTGGTGAAGAGGTTATTCTTAAGGAGGGGGGAGGCCTTGCCAGCGGGCCTAAGTTGCAAGAGGTATGGGTCCTCGGATGAGGACTCTGCCAAACAGGTAAAAAAGAAGTGAGCTGATTCCTACTTTATAGCTCTGAAGGATCGCTTCCCAGCCCATTAGATTTGCCACCATTGATGTGGCATCTATACATTCCGAGCGAGCTCATTATATGGCCTTTGATTTTTTCAGCACGGTTGAGGCTGATTTTTTATTTTTGCAGGAGACCAGATTGAGTCAGCAGGCTGACCTTCTTAAAGCCAAAAGGGAGTGGAGGCGTGGGCCCTCCTACTGGTCTCTTGCGGCCGAGCCGTATGGTGGGGTGGCGGTACTTTTTACCGGCATGATAACCATCCAGCGAGTTATAGAACTAGAGGTAGGTAGGTGCATGATCTTAGATGTTGATCTGAGAGGGCACGACCTGAGGTTGATTAATGTTTATGGTCCCCAATCCAGGTGGGAAAGGAAGTGCCTTTTCGGTGCGATAAAGCCGTACCTTTTCTCAGCCCGGCAGATAGTCTTTGGTGGTGACGTTAACACTGTCATTAGGACTAAAGACAGGGGATGTTCAAGGACTTCTCTGGGCTAGGACTCCCATTTTTTAGCTAGCATAATTAATCAGGCTGGTCTGGTGGATGTGCATATTCGCCATTTTCCGGACCACACGGGGTTCACCTACTTTAGAGGTAGCTGTAGGTCTAGGATAGATAGGTTTTTTGTTAAGGAGAGCTTGAAAACCTTGGCTCCTGAGCTGAGGTCAGTAGAGTTCTCTGATCACGTTTACCTCTCTGCGTCTTTGAATGCTTCGGAGACTCTTTGGAAGGGTAGGGGCCTCTGGCGCCTGAACTCTAAACTCCTGGAGGAGGAGGTGATAAGACAGTCCTTTAGGGACTTCTTTGAATCCCAGGAAACGCTTTTGGAGGCAGGTTGGAGTAGGTCTGAATGGTGGGAGATGCTTAAAAAGAGGACCCGGGTATTTTTCCGTGGACTGGTAGCCCGAAATAACTTGTTAAAAGAGAGTACCTACCTAGCACTGAGAAGGAAACTAGGATTCTTGATCTCTGGCCAGGGGGATGGTGGGGAAATCTCCTGAGTGAAGGCTCAGATGAGAGAGATACAATATGACCGGTACGCTTCCTTGATTCTGGAGAGGGACTATGGGAAGTACCATTCGCCCGACCCCTTCCAGCACTGTAGGAACTCAGTAGATGTTAAGGAGGTGAGGGGCTTGCACAATGCTGGGGGTGTGCTCAGGGAGGATAAGGAGGGCATCCTTGGTGTCGTGCGGTCTTTCTACTCTGATCTCTTGTCGGAGAAGTCACTTGACAGAGAAAAGATGGACCAGTTCCTGAGGGAAACCCCTGGCCTTGGAGACCTAAGCGGCTCGCTTGAGTCTTTGGGCAGTAAGGTAATGGTGGACGAGGTCAGGATGGCGATAGATGGTTTATCTATCAAGAAAGCCCCGGGCCTGGATGGTCTGACATCTGGGTTTTTTAAAACCTTTGGGGACATCCTGGCCCCGTGCCTTGCGGAGGTCTTTAATGAGAGCCTGGGTAGAGGTTTATTGCCTCCCTCCATGAGGGTTTCTGCCCTTATTTTGTTGTCCAAGGGGAAGGATCAATCGCTCTTCTCAATACCGATAGGAAGATTTTGGCAAAGGTACGTTTTAATAGACTGATGCAGGTTTCCGGCCAGTTGCTTTCTCCCTCTCAGCATTGCACTGTGAAGGGTCGCAGCACCTTTAGAGCTGTCCTGGGGGTGTGGGAGGCCATTGAGTGGTGTCGTGCTGAGAAGTGGGGGAAGTACATTTTAGCATTAGACCAGTCAAAGGCCTTTGACAGGGTAAACCATGAGTACCAGTCACGGGCACTAGGAGTCTTTGCCCAGGATATCACCAGATGATGGACTTACCAGAGTAAGATAGCTGGTATTATGGTTCTCTGGTAGCAGGGTGACAACGGAACAGGAGAAACAGCAGATGGTGAGAGAATGCTCAAGGAAAGTCTATGACTAGCAGCAACTGGTAATGGGTAGATGAATGTACACGAGGATCCAGATGGACAGGGAAACGTGAGGAGAGTCAGTGGTCTGCGTATAGCAAGTTGTACCACTGCTATAGTGAGGAGGAATGTCCAGGGGTAGCGAGGAGGTAGTGAGAGTCAGCGGTCTGCGTATAGCAAGTTGTACCGCTGTCTATAGTGAAGGAATGGAATCCAGGTGAAGGTAGGTAACGGGGAAGTCAGTGGTCTGCGTGTAGCAAGTTGTACCACTGCTATGTGAGAGGATACTTGAAACTGGTGTCACAGGAAACAGGAGTCAGTGGTCTGCGTCAGCAAGTTGTACCACTGCTATGTATATGTGAGGAGGGACACGAGGAGATGAATGTTAAGCAGAGTATACACGGGGCACACAGAACTTGATCCCACGATGATATCCACAATACAACAATAACTGACCAGCGCTGCTTGAAGTATACAAAGTCCCAATAGCAATCCAGGCAATAGAAAACAAAGTCAATGGTAACAATAGCTTCAGTGGATAGGAGGCTCCGGAGAAGAACACAACTCAGTCCAGATGGATATGCAATACAAAAGCAAAGTCAATGGAAAGTATGCATACCGCGGTTCAGGAGAGCAGGTTGTCAGAGCGACGTGCAGGGATACCTGAAGGCTGAAGGCCGGCAGGAGGAGAGACCACTGGAGGGTGGAAGCGGTAATCAGGTTGGTGCAGCGCACGGCAGGTATTCCAGAATCAAAGAAGCAATACTCAGGAAGCAGTAGTAAGTGAAACTGGAAACATGATGAACACGGGAGAGTTGAGGCGGTCTGGTATCCAGTAGTGGTAACAGAGGCAGCGGAGAGCTGACACGATAAACACAGGAGAGTTGAGACAATCAGGAACTCTGAAGTAGTAACGGAGGCAGCGGATAGGAATCAGCTGAGTGCAGGCACGATGAACACAGGAGAGTTGAAGTGAGCAGGAACTCTGTAGTAGTAACGGGGGCAGCGGGTAGGAATCAGCTGAGTGCAGGCACGATGAACACAGGAGAGTTGAAGTGGTCTGGCAACCACAATAGCAGTAAACAGGAATCAGCAGAAGCTGAATACACGAGGAACACAGGAACACCTTCAGAGGCTCATGGGGAATGAGACTCCAAGATCAGGCAACCAGGTAATGATCACAGGTGGTTTAAATAGGGAGGGTTGCCTGATCATCCAATCAATTAAAAGCAACAGGTATTGAAGGCTTGATAAGGGCTGCACATGCGCAGACCCTCAGGATGGCGGACGGCCACGGTTCCTGAACACACGGGAAATGGCACTCACAGTCCGGTGAGTGACAGTACCTTTGGGCTCTGCTTCTGTGGTATGGTCTTCCAGTCCGGGTGGTGAATTGGCTTCGTACTATTTACAAGCAGGCCGAGAGCTTCCCTCTTGTGAATGGTTGGGTGGGTCCATCCTTTGGGGTCAGCTCTGGAGTAATGCAGGGTTGCCCCCTGAGCCCCCTCCTGTATGTGTTTGCAATAGATCCCTTCGTTCGAAGGATTGAAAGCGGCTCGATAGGAAGGGTGCTCTTGGGTCCGGAGTGTCCTCTGAAGATCGTGGCCTACGCCGATGATGTTACTGTTGTCTTGTCGAGTCCCGCGGAAGCAATAGAGGTTGCAACTCTGGTCTGCGGGTAAACCAGGAAAAGAGTGAAGTTTTCTGGATGGGTGAGGAGGGTTGTGAATTCAGCCTTCCAGACAGTCTCTCCCGGGCTAGTAACAAGATCAAGATCTTAGGAATTCAATTCGGCCCTGGTGATTATGCCAAGCAAAACTGGGAACTAAGGCTGGAGGAAGCTTCCCGGAAGGTAGAGAGCTGGAAGAGGTGGAAACACTCTCTCAGGGAAAGGGTGGACCTTGTCAAGACCTTTCTGATCCCGGTTTTCTTGTATATCAGCTATGTGTGCCTTTTGTCAGAGTCTTTATGGTCTAGGGTTTACGCAGTTTTCTTCCAGTTACTCTGGGGAAATAGGCTGAACCTGGTCAGGCGGGCTGTGACCTATCGGCCGAGGAGGGATGGTGGCCTGGGCATGATTAACCCAGTGCTTTTCTTCATCACAACCTTTTTAAAGTTGCACCTGAGCAGTCTCCTAGTTGAGACCTCTCCTCGGTGGGTGGATGGCTTCAGGGTTTGGGTGGATACCTTTCTTAGTGCATGGTATGGGGGGGCATGGTGAAAACCTTCCGGGTCCGGCATGGGTATCTCCCGGCCTACGTTTCCTTGGGATTGAAGGTGACAAGGCGTTGGGGCCTGGGGGTGGGGGAAGTCAGGAGCTCTTCTAGAAGGGAGCTGGAGAAGAGAGTCCTGCACTCCCATTTCTGGGTCCCGCTGTCACTGAGGGACTGCCCGGGTGATTTGAGTTCGGCAGGCCTTTCTCTGATCAATTCAGGGAGAATCCCGTTGAAGCTTTGGGATATTGCCTGGCTCTCCTTTCAAGGGAGACTCTGTGTGAGAGGGAATCTCAAGTATAGAAATGCTGATGATCGTGGCTGCCCGCGGGAGGAGTATCTAGGGGTGGAGGAGACTATGGACCATTTCTTGCTTCAGTGTCCCTTTAACGTAGAGGTTTATAAAAGAGTCTCCGGATCCTTGGGGATCCCCTGCCTTTCGGGGCTTAGTTACCCTGAATGGGTCTACGGGGCATTCAAGGCCAGGTGGAGGGCTTTTGATTTCTGTACCCTTTTTTTAGTTAGTTTAGTGGTTAGATATTTCACGTGGAATGCAATAGATTTTGGTGGTTAAATTTTTTTTCAAGTATGGCTTAGCGTGCACCTACAGCTTGCTTCTTTGCGGTGGGTAGTGTGTTTGTGAATTTGTATTTGGATGTGTTATGGTTTAGTGGTGGCACCCTTTTCTATTTTATGCGGGTTTTATTTTTTTATATATATGTATTTATAGTCCTATTTATATTGCAGGACTCTGTCTGAGCTTGGATAACAGATTTCCAGTGCCTTACGTTGTGGTTTGTGATTTTATAAAAAAGTGATGCCACCTTTTCGTAATAATACTGTATGCTTATGTTGCAAGACATAATAAAAATATCTCCATTACATTCCCTGTTTTGCTCACACAATAAACTTGGTGGTGCATAGCTTTTTAAAAAATTACAGGGACGTGCAGGAGATGCTGTATGTGGCCCATAAAATATCTGGACATTTCTAGCAATTGGCAACAGCGTGTAGGAGATTGCAGCAGCTGCAGCAACACCAATTTAATTTGCCCTGCCACCAACTGAAGCAAGAGGTGGTAACAAGGTGGAATTCCACCGTGTATATGCTTCTGCAGATGGAGGAACATCGAAAAGCCATCCACACTTACTCCACAATCCATGACATTGGGAAAGGAGGGGGATGTATTTTAGTCAAGCGCAGTGGAGAATACTTTTCGTGTAAGGTGCTGAAACCATTCAAAGTAGTCACCTATGAAGTGACTTCAGACACTGCTAGCTTGAGTCAAGTGATTCCCTTAATTAGACTTTTGGAAAAGCAGTTTGAGAAACTGAAGGAGGAGATGAAACAAAGCAATTACACTAAGAATGTCGGACTTGTAGATCCAGTACTTTATTCGCTTCGCCAGGATCCAAGAGTTATCAAAATCTTGAAATCGGATAACTACATTTTGGCGACTGTGCTTGATCCTTTGTTTAAGAGCTATGTCTTCTCTTTGTTTCCAACTGACCCAGATCTAAAGAGACGCAAGGATCTCCTGGTAAGCAAGATGACAGCTCAAGTGTTATGTGACAGGACGGCGTCTCTTCCTTTAGTTTCTCACTCAACTGCTGCTAGGAAAAAACTTAGCTTTCCCAAGAGACCCAGGGATGATGCAGATGACACAGCATCAAATTTTGACATCTGGTCTAAAACAATTGACTAAAAAAGTGACACCTCTGCCGTAACTCCACCTGATCCTACTATCAGCATCCAAAGGATGGTGGAGGATTATTTTCATGACAGCATACAAATAGACACATCAGACAGTGCCTTTACATACTGGGAGGAAAAAAAGGGAATTTGGAGACCCATGTACCAATTCGCTTTGCACTGCCTAAGCTGCCCACCTTCCAGTGTGTACTCGGAAAGAGTTTTCAGCACAGCCGAGAACCTTGTCAGCGATTGGCGTAGGAGACTACTTCCTCAAAATGTGGAAAAGATGATGTTCATAAAAATGAACTTCAAGTTCCACGAGGAAGACCTTTCCCACCAATTACATCAAAATACTGAAACTTCTGTAATGGTGGATTCCAGCAGTGATGAATGGGTGAGGATGAGGCTGAGGATGATGACAACAACATCTTGCCACAGTAGAGTTCATTAACAGCACTGGTACCTAGGTGCCTTAAGACCATTGATAGCTTTTTTTGTGCCCAAACAAACCAAGCTCTTCAGCCACAAGGAGTAGCACATTTGTGGCTGAAGTGCTTGGTTTGTTAAAGTGTGAATGTCCTTTTTAAGATCCAATTATTCTAAGGTCAATTCCATCTTGCACCACTTTTCTTTCCTGCCACTGCTGTGTGCCAATGTCTACTAGCAATGTCTGCTAGGAACTGCCGTGTGTTTGAGTCATTGCTTTGTCGCTTAGTATCAATTAATCTATTAATTTAATGGTAGACTGTAAGTCGGAGCTAATGATTTAATGGTGGGTGCTATTAATTTATTTGTGGGGTGATGGTGGGGCTATTTAATTTAATAGTGGTGCCCATTAATTTAAGGTAAGGTGACAGAACCTTTAATTTAATGCTGATGTTGTTTGGGGTTATTATTTGAATGTGGGTCTGAGTTTGGGTAGGAGGGCTATTTATTAATTGTGAATGTGAATTATGCAATGCCAGGCATGGTTCTGGGAAATGGTTACATTTCTTAAATGTAAATGATATTAATTTATTGCTGGGGCATTTGGAATGAGGTAAATAGGTATGTTTATTAAATGGGAACACTATTAATTTAATGTTGGGGCTGGTTTTAGGTAAATAAATCTATTTATCAAAAGTGAATACTATTATTTTAATGTTGGGGCTAGAGGGAGGCCTAATTATATATATAGATATTGAAATGGGGGCAATTGAATTAACAATAGGGGTGGTTGGAGTTTTCTAAATTACATGTATCCATTTTTTTCCAAATAGGGCCCCCAACATTTCAGGATCCAGACAAGCAGCCACTAAAGATACCATTATCCACAGGTAGTGAAATCACAAGAACAAGTAGGAGAGAGCAAAACAGTCTACCAACTGTCCTGAAACTGGTGGGGCAGTTCCGGATTTGGGTGACTTTTTTTCTTAGAAAGGAAGATACACACGGTGAATACTTATTATAGGGCATATAATGAATTCATCCAAGGGAATTACAAATATAAAACATTTTATTACAATCCCATATAAAATACACACACAATAATTAAAACAATAATGGAGGTCAATAACTCCACAAGATATAAATATAATCATTTCAATAGTCCAACCAAGTTAGAGTTTCTCATACAAATACCTCATAATGTTAGTTATATACAGTGGAGAAATGTACTGGTAAAGAGTTCTGAACATTATCTGCCGTATTAACGGACTAGAAAGCAGTTTAGCAAAATTCTCGCACTTAGAGTCTCCACAGAGCACTCATCAGTACTCATTCCTCTTCTAAATGAACTTCTCCGTCCCAGCTACCACCTAGATGATAGATACTCTCCAATACAAGAGATGAGGTGCGCAACTTATTGTTGTTCAGACATCAGCCAGTGTGAAAGATAGTTTCGTATAAGGCAGCTGCCTTTCTTTGGCGTTTTAGCTTGAAATTTTGATAGGCAATCACATTAGGATGCATTAGGAGTGAGCTTTGCAGATCGGAAACTTATGTAGCAGGCGACACATTTCGTCCACTGCTTGTGGACTTTTTCAAAGTCATAATTATTATCACATAGTCACTTCCCTTATCTAGGACAGACTTCTAGCTCGCATTGGATCATTCACAGGTGTAGCCTAATTAGGCTTTATCGTATGACTCATTTATCTAAATTGCTTTATATCTCTGTATATAATAAATCTAATTGTAATTCTAAACAACTATTAAATATATACCACTAATAGTCCTAGATTTCTTATCGTGTCCAGTAGGGGTCTAAGTTAGCCACCGGCACTTGAAAGGATTAATGTGCTGTAGATCAATACCTACATTTATAACAATGATCCTAAACCATGTTTATACAGACGGAAAATATTTTTATAATCATATTTCATAATCCATTCCATTATATATACACTTCTTTAGTTCAGTATGCACTTATATCAAAGAACCCTTAGGGAAATAAAGATGTAATAAGCACTAATAAGCACTATAGTTACTAGAGAAAACCATCTTAGATACCAATGGATAGAACAGTCAATCTATATCAAAACCACTCAAACCTATAGATACCAATCATTAAATTATATAGTCTCATTGAAGCCTTCTGGAAACAGAGTTTGGAGTTAAAAGATCCAAGTGGCCTCACCACGACACAAGTTGCTAAACCTGTTTCCACCTCTAGCTGTTACATCATATTTTTCTATCCCTGTTACTTTAATACCTGTTGGATCACCTTGGTGTTTTTCCATAAAGTGTCTCGACAGCCCATGTGTAAGCAATCCCTTTTTGATGTTCAATCTGTATTCCCTAAAGCGGATCTTTAGGGGACAGGTGGTTCTGCCTACGTACTTAAGGCCATACGGGCATGTATACAACATAGGTAGTGTCATAAATGATATATTGTGAAATTCCATATTCAGTACCATTCACAGTGGACTTAACTCTCTTTTCTCCATTTTCAATATAGTCACATGTAAGGCAAGTATTTTTATTACACCTAAAACATCCACTGGGTTTAGATCAGTGGTTCCCAAACTTTTGCAGTTCACCATAATTTCCATAATTTTTTCAAGGCACCGCTCCAAAATAATTACAGAGCAATCCTGTTTTATAAGTAGCTGGGTCAAAAAAGCGTAATAAGTATGTAGGTCAGGACAGAAATACTTATTTAGTTGTATGCAAAAATAATACACATAAATCCAAGGAAAAATAATATTTTTTTATATTTTTTCAATTAGATTTCTGTCAAAGAATAATTTTTATTTCTACAATGTCTACGAATTCAATTAATTTGCCCTTTTGGAATATTAATACTCCTTGGGCAGAAATGGCCACTGGTATAGTGAAGATAATTGTTTGAATCCACCATTGTACAAATAAAAATGATTTTCAAATTCAGGCTCATCTCATGCAGCAGAATTTTATTGAAAGGGTATATCCACAAATATTATTACAGTAGCATTGCGCATTGAAATTTAGACAAATTGCGCTGTTCTTTCTTACCTGATCTTGCATCGTAGACTACCTGACATTCTCTCTTGCTTGTTCTTGGAGTGTTGTTGTCAGTTGGCTGGCTTCTGGAAACTTGGAGTCCTGTATTGAAAATGTGCAAAAATTTTATTATAATGGAAAATGTTAAGAAACTCTGAATGATACACACAGAACACTCCATTATAACCAAATAAAACAACCCCCTAGTACAGTCATATATAGACAATAAAATATATGAAAATTAGAATCATATACTAACATCTATCCGCCCCGTCTGTCCAGTATTTAGCATACTAGTGACTGCTGAGACCACATAACCGCCACACTATACAGAGATCATGGCCCCCACAAGCTATTTCATCACCTTCCCAGCCATTTTTATCATTCCTCATGCCCCCCAGCCAATTAATCACCTCACCTTAACTAATTCATTAACTCTCCCTAGCCAATTTATCACTTCCCCAGCCAATTCAGTAGCCCCCAATCAATGAATCAACCCATTGCAGCCAATCCCTTAGCACACCCCAGCCAATTCATCAGCCCACTAATGCCAATTCATTAGCACCCCTCCCCACTAGCTAATTCATCCACCCTTTGCAGGCAATTCATTAAACCCCCCACTAGACTAATTTGTCAACCTACTGTAGCCAATATATTAAAATCCTCAATATCTTGCTGTCTTCTGCTCCTCCTCTCTTCAGACGCTTGCACTTCTGTCTTCTTGGCAAATCCGATGCTGTTAGCTGCTCTGTCAGTGCGGATGCGCTCTCACTGCATAGTGTGGTCACATGAGATGTGATAATCTCACGTGACCATATTAAGCAGCGTACTGCAACCGCACTGGTAGGGCAGCTAACAGCATCGGATTTGCTATTAGCTACCTGTCTGAGCTTAATTGGATCCACTAACAGTGGGGGCCGAATTGAAAGAGGTATGGAGAGGGCAGCAATGAAAGAGGCATGGAGGGGGCTGCAATGAGAGTGGCATATAAGGTAAATGAGAGCGATATGAAGTGTAAAATGAGATATATTATGGTAACAGTAACACATAGCTGTCCTAAGTGCCTAGGCCCCCCAAAGCCTTAATCCAGCTCTGGCTGTGGATGTGGGTGTATATATGCCTGACGTAAACCTGGTGCATATGCTACAGGTGCAGAGCTGGATGCATTTTGCAATGCATGAGAATAAGCATATAAGTGTAAATATGATATTTCTATGGGCTGCTTTTTTTTTTAGAGTAAATTACTCCTAACATGTCCAATTCATCATCAGGCCCTAACGTTTTGGAATAGTTATTTCACCCTGTGTTCAATAAGTGCTTACAACAGGGACAGTACATGAAAGTTTTCTCCAGCTTAAATGTTACCTGCTATTAAACCTTTTACACATTTTTGTCTTATGCTTGACCTATTGCAGAATATGCAAGAAAAATAGACAGTGCACTGTAAAATGCAACTAGCATACATAAGTTACTCAATCGAGTGACTGCAGTGTTATAACATAACTAAGCTATCTTCCACTTCCAACAAGACTCTAATAACTGTCTATTTCCAACTTGGAAACTCATCACGAATTGGCAGGAAATAACAAATTTATTTATAACGTACGTAAATTGCATAATTTCGCTGCGTACCTCCCAACTATCCTGACTTCAGCGGAACAGTTCAGATTCTAATGGATTGTATTGGTATGTTGAAATATCCTCCTCACTAAAGCAGAATACCCATTGAATGGGTGCCACATGCACCTAACACAAGTGCATGTTGCTATGTATTAGTGTACTTAGGAAAGGGAAGATGGGCAGGGGTGCATGACCCAGACTGTTACAATCTATTTGCTATAGGATTAATTCCTGTTGTCAGACAGAATTTACGCTAGTAGAACGGAGGCTTTGAGTCTAAGAAATCCCTAATTTTTCACGAGGACCAGCACCTGAGTGTCAATTGCTGCACATCATCATCATCATCATTTATTTATATAGTGCCAACATATTCCGTAGCGCTTTACAATACATCCAAAACATGATACAACCACGCCTCCCATGTGATGCAATCACATCCATTTTTCTGGGGGGCATGTCCATGTCTTAAAACCAATTCATATGTGCCATACATACATTCAGCCCTAAGAGTTGCACTTGAGTCTCCTTGGATCATGTCTATGTCTCAAAACCAATTCATATGTGCCATTCATACGTTCAGCCCTAAGCGTTGCACTTGAGTCTCCTTGGATCATTAGACCGCAATACTTTCTGCCAGACATCTGCAGTATCTTCTAGATTATAATAATATGTTAAATAATAGATGAGCAAGGATATTTTTTTCAGCCAGGACTTCTTCTGTGTAACCCTCCCATAAAGGTCCTTTTATAGAATGCCTTGCAGATTTTAGACACATGTTCATTATGGTCCATAGCAGTCACTGATTTCTGTAGCTATTCATTACCGTAGCTTGTCTGATAACTTCCTTTCATGCCCTAAGCTTAGGGGAATATCCTGCTCTTGGCAGGATAGCTGTGGTTTCATACTTGTGCGCAGTGCACTGCACTGAGCTCCAAGGGATGTTTGCAGCCTTTGCATTTCTCTGACTTGTTTGTAATGCTGTTTTGCCTTCATTTTGAGTTTTATTTTTATTCTAATTGACTACTTCAGGAATGAAGAAAAAAGATTCCCTTTGGAGCTATGGGACTAGTAAGCGGGATCTGGCTTCCTGAGAATATTTGTGACATATGTAGTTCGACCATAGTCAGTATGCCCAAGCAGTCAATGGCTTTACCCTGGTGTGAGGGTTTTGCTTGACCCAAGATCCCTAAGAAATTCCGCATTGTGACAGGCGGATGCCAAGCTTGGAAACTTTCTGTTATATTGTGACAAGTCCAGCTTGACAAAATTATAGCATTGATGGTGGTTACTTATAATTTAAATTCATTTAGATAACCGTTTCTATTAATACTCTTAACAACAGCATATATATTTACAGAGGGCATTCAACTCACAAAAAAAGATGCAGCCAAATGTAATTAAGCCACATTTCCAGGGGGCAGGCTACACTTACATTTTTATACCCATATTGTACTCTACTTGCTCTTGCCTCAGCTCTGTCTCTTCAGCATTAAGGGGCAGCGGTTTATAGTTAGTCAAAAATCTCTGATTGCATTTTACTGCACAGGTGCATTAAAGAAAAGCAGATTTTTGTGACCTCATTGTGTGATTTTTGAGGTATTGTGTGGAAACTGTGGAAATTTAATGTTGCAATTACAAATAACATAAATACCATTTACACTTAATCATTTCTGTTTTTTACTTCCAGGAAGTATTTGAAAGCTTTGGAAATAGTTATTATGATTTGACATGGTACCCAGTACTTTGAATCTTTGGCAATGATCCAAACAATCACACTTGAATCTATTTTAAATTCAGAATTGGCAACAATAAAATGCAATTCATTCTTTTTCTAGGCAAAAGAGTAGGACCATACAGTCATTTGGGCTGATTGGCTAAAGTAAAAAAAATAAAAAGGTGGTTTCTTTCAAAGAAATATTAAAACTCAGTTTTCATAATAGTAACTGTCACATTTTGTCATTAGTGTGGATTTCCCTTTTCCCTGTAGATAGAACATTCAGTTCATCTAGAGCAGGGTTGTCCAACCGCGGCCCGCGGGCCACATGCGGCCCAGCACACCTGTAAATGTGGCCCAGAAGGAGTTTTGGTTGTGGCAAGGGGGCAGCACTGTTAAAGGAAAAAAAAATCCTGCAAAAAAAAGAAAAGAAAATACTTACCTTGCGGTCACGCGGTCACATCAGCTGGTACTCCAGCTCCCTCCCTTGTCTCCTCCTCCGTGCGGTGCTCGCAGTGAATGTCGGGCGTGATGTCATCACGCCCAACATCCATTGCGGAGCGCAGCACAGAGGAGTCACCCGCGCGAGAAGAACAATCAGCAGCACAGAATTGGAGAAAAGAAGAGAAGAGGACAGGAGAACAAGCCGATTAAAAGGTAAGTTAAGGGGGATTTTTTTTATTAAAAGTCACCTGGTCCTGGAGCATCATGGACCTTATCTCCCTGCTACTTCTACTTGTAATACTAATGGGGCATTATATATTATTCTCTTTGGCCCATTATAAGTTGTTATCCCTTAATTAACATAGTGGTGTAATTAGCAAAACAGGTGACAATTTGGGGTCACAGTGATGTATATGTCAGGTACCGCAGGCCTGTTCAGGGCACTGATATACAATGCCTGGCTTAAATGCACTTTATTGATATTGCATCGAAACAATACAAAAAGGGATTATAGTATAATAACTAGAGAGGATTTTTTGAACAGGGCGATTGAAAGGTAAGTATAGGGGGATTCGAAAAAAAAGTGATATATATATATATATATATATATATCACTTTTTTTCTCATATATATATGTTAACTATGTTTTCTATGTTTTTTTGGATGATCAGCTATCGTTATTGTTAGTGTATCTTATGTGCGGCCCAAACCAACTCGTCGTCTTCCAATGTGGCCCAGGGAAGCTAAAAGGTTGGAAACCCCTGATCTAGAGGAAGGTTTATTATCTTATTTTAAATGTGTGATATCATTATTTAAATAGTATAGAAATGTTACTGCCTTATATTTGGTTGGTTCCTGACAGCTGATAGAATTACAGTTTTACAGAATTACAGAAACACTCAAATAATTTTACCAAAAACAACAATAAGGGCTTCATAATTTGGAGGGCGAAACCTAAACGGAAGTATTTATCCAGTAAAATTGCACTTTTGGATTACACCTTAAGATAAGTATAGCTCAAAACACAGTGCAAGTAAGAAAAAAAAAAGCTTAAAACATTTGATGTTTATAATGTGCTAAAATAAACAACTAACACTAAAACAAAAAACAAACAAGGTGCTCCCTCCATACATAAACTAAAAGCAGAGCTAGTAGCCTTGCTTGCAATAGTGACTATTAAAGTATGGAGGGCCTAATTTTGCAATAGGCTGACTACGCTGCAGCCTAGGGCGTGAGGCTTTTGGAGGTGGCATATTAACTGAAATTTATTTAAAAATATAAGAGAATAGCTGTTCTCCAAAGTAAAACAAAAGAAATTAAAGCAAAATCTAGCATGGTATTAATCTTGACATATTCCCATAGTAAATGCTGAAGACAATGATTCAACGTTGGGCTGCCACTTGAGGATAAGCCAGTAGGAGAGACAAGGATGGCTGCAGGTGCAGACATGATAGCCCCCTCCCCTCCCCTTTCAGCTCTTAACCCTCAGTAGAGCCTGTTCATGCATTTGTCCCACTCTGTAATAGAGTTCTGATTTTAATGAAAATTAAATGAGTGACAAAGATTGCCGTTACCCTTTAAAAAGCCAAGTGGAGCTGAGTATCGGAAATATAAACTTTGTAGGGCAATGGGGGCGGGGGGGGGGGGGGGGGGTAATCTGGCATGTAGCAAAATTAGCCCAAAGGCAAAGAAGCACAAGGCCACATGGAGACGTTTGGCTATTAGGTACATTTTTCTTTTAAATAATTGTTTATTGTTAGGCCATTTTAGGCTAAATATATTTGAATGCATTATACTATTACAATTATGAAACTCTTTGCATAATGTTGTAGTTATTTCAAACTATGCTGAATAACGTATAAAGTTAATAGTGCCGTGTAATGGAAAAGTTTCACTCTTATTTTTATACAATTGTGTCACAATACACACATGTTAAAAAAAAGGAGAAAATGCATCCACTTGTCACCCTTGGCTCTGAAACACCTGCGGGGAATGACAGACGCACACAGATTAGTCCACCTACCATCCACAGGAACCTACTAAAACTGCTTCCCACACCACCTCGGTCTAGGGAGGAAATCAGATAGATTACTGGAAGGCAGGGGAACAGTTGGAAGGAGAGGGAGTGTACAAAGTGATTGCCAGGAGGAGAGACTGTTCACTCTACCCCGATCCCCATCCCCTTGATTTGCTATAGGCCTGTGCATGGGATTACAGATATTCGGGACTGGGAAGAATCCCGCACGAATACCCTGCTCACTGTTATATGGGTGAGGGCCATACCAAGATAGAGACAAAACCAGAAAATGGTACTCACCGGGACAGCTACCTCCTCTTGACAGCCGTCTGCCTGCTGCTACTTGAAACCTAGAAACAGGGATGACACAATTCACAATCACCCCACAGAGCTACCTATCAGCTCAAATGCATCTCCCACACTAGCCTTAACTCTAAAAACAACAGCAAAACAAAACAGCGCCCTGATCCAACAAACTATGTGATTGGACGCTGCGCAACTCTATGCTACTACTACTACTGGGTATAGTGCATTGCTCTAACTCACCCCACAATTCCTAAAGCGCCAATCACAAAATAGCAAAAGCTTATCTTTTATGGTGGCCTGACTTCTTGATTCAATAAGGGAAGATTACTTAAATGGATACACAGTTTACAGCACTATACAATAGTATACAGTTCAGTGTATTACCTGCAAGTGATCACCACACAAATGGCCACTTGGTTACCTTACAAGGGCTCACTGCCACCGTTGCCGTCTCCTCAACTTGACCCAGTGGCTTCTTCCCGCTGGTCTTCTGAACTTGCTGCTCCAGAAGTTCTCCATTTTCCCTAAGGATGCCTCAGCCAATGAACTGAACACAACGACACTGATGTCACGGAGTGATATTGCGAATCCTAAATGGCCTGTTGCGGCACCAAAAATTTGAATGGCCAGAGTTGAGCCATGATTGACTCACCTTTCTGACCGTCGAAAGGTTATAGAGCAGACTTTCCATTGGCTTGACTGATCTGGGGGACAACTTATATATGCACCGGTTATTGTATGCAACATCATAGCTCTGTGTGTGATATTTCATAATATTACTATCCAGATCGGGATTCCATGGGTGAAAGAGGCAGAGGTTGCTGACCAGGAGGATGATTATGTTGATAATGGACCTCCAGAGTAACAAGACTATACCACCTATATTGGATATGTCACTACTAGTTCCTTTTCATGTAAGTACCATTTGGATTTAGTTGCAAATTATTGCTTACAATAAATTTAATTATAAATAAGAAACCAGTTTCTTTCAAACAGTACATTTAGTTAAATAAACAAACAACATTTTGACACACATAAACAAAAGTGAGCCACAGAAACCATTTAGATTTCTGCAATCTTTTCCTCCCTGGTCCAATATTCGCAGGGTTGGAGCACAACTACCTCCTAGTCACCTGAGCAGGGGAAGGATCAGACTCAGAAGCAAGTGGTGCAACTGGAAACAGCAGCTGCAACAGGGGCTGTGTCAGGATTCCCAATATAAGACCACAGAAAGAGCATAGTGAATAAAGTGTTTTTTTATTAAACACCGGTTACACAGGTTTCAGGATACAATATGGTAGGGGAGGACAGAAATAGCAAGAGAACTCAGTAAACAACGGATGCAGAATGCAATGGTCTGCAGGACCCTACCACGAAGTAGTGGAGATGACACACAAGGTGCAACAGTCTGTAGAACAAGGCCCTGAAGGCAGGGCTGCCAAGAAGAATTCAGGGCCCGGGTACAACAAATTCATGGGGCCCCCCTCATAGTCAAATAAGCCCCAAAATTTTTTGGCGCCGCCTTAAGGCGGCGCAAAAAAGTTTAGGTGTATGGTCATGCATTCAGGGGCGTAGCTAGCCAAACGGCGGTGCAAAAATTTTGGGAGGTGTGGTCATGCATTTTGGGGCGTGGCAAACGTGTCATTGGGGCGTGGCTAACATAAAAACCACTAGGCTCTCAATTCGCCGGAGCGTCACATATGTTCAAGCACTCCTGACTTTCAGGACATCTACCACCACAGTGTAGTATACAAACAATGCAGTGTGTACACAAACAGTTCAGTCTTGGCCTACACCTTACATTGGGCACAACATTCACCAAAAATTGGTATTGTCCCTACTAGAATCACAACATTTCACACACTGTGCTGCTCTCTCCTACCTGTTCTTTTCACTTTCTCCACCTGTGGCTGCTGGTTTCTTTAGTTGTGGCTTGTCCGGATCCAGAAATGTTGAAGGACCTATTATGAAAAAAAAATGGCTACATTTAGAAAATTACAGCCAGCCCCGGCGTTAAATCAATAGCACCCACGATTAATAATTAGGCCTTCCTCCAGCCCCAACATTAAAATAATACTATTTACATTTAATAAATAAACCTATTTCACTTCCTGCAAACAGCCCCAGCAATACCTATTTCCCGCAACCATCACTGCCATTAAATAATTCATAGTCACATTTAATAAATAGACCTCATTCTCCCTAAACTCACCCCAAGATTTAATAGCCCCCAAACCACCCCATCTTAAATTAATAGTCCCTACTATTAAATTGCCTCACCATCACCCTACAAACAAAATAGCGCCCATTAATTAGCCGCCACCTACCTCACACACACTACATTGCAACAAGCCCCCTGTGCCATCACACACACAATACTGTGCCCCTTCATCACAACTACACTGTACCCCCTTATGCTCACACTGCGACCTCCATGCTGCTTTTCCCCCTTCTTTTTTACTTTGTGCCTCTCTCCCACTTTTTTTATTCCTCTGTTCCTCTCTCCCACTTTTTTCCTCCTCTGTTCCTCTCTCCCACTTTTTTTTCCTCCTCTGTTCCTCTCTCCCACTTTTTTTTCCTCCTCTGTTCCTCTCTCCCACTTTTTTTCCCTCCTCTGTTCCTCTCTCCCACTTTTTTTCCCTCCTCTGTTCCTCTCTCCCCAATTTTTTTTTATTCCTCTGTGGCTCTCTCCTTTTTTTCCTCCTCTGTTCCTCTCTCCCACTTTTTTTTCCTCCTCTGTTCCTCTCTCCCACTTTTTTTCCCTCCTCTGTTCCTCTCTCCCCAATTTTTTTTTATTCCCCTGTGGCTCTCTCCCACTTTTTTTCCTCCTCTGTTCCTCTCTCCCACTTTTTTTCCTCCTCTGTTCCTCTCTCCCACTTTTTTTTCCTCCTCTGTTCCTCTCTCCCACTTTTTTTCCCTCCTCTGTTCCTCTCTCCCACTTTTTTTCCCTCCTCTGTTCCTCTCTCCCCAATTTTTTTTTATTCCTCTGTGGCTCTCTCCTTTTTTTCCTCCTCTGTTCCTCTCTCCCACTTTTTTTTCCTCCTCTGTTCCTCTCTCCCACTTTTTTTCCCTCCTCTGTTCCTCTCTCCCCAATTTTTTTTTATTCCCCTGTGGCTCTCTCCCACTTTTTTTCCTCCTCTGTTCCTCTCTCCCACTTTTTTTCCTCCTCTGTTCCTCTCTCCCACTTTTTTTTCCTCCTCTGTTCCTCTCTCCCACTTTTTTTCCCTCCTCTGTTCCTCTCTCCCCAATTTTTTTTTTATTCCCCTGTGGCTCTCTCCTTTTTTTCCTCCTCTGTTCCTCTCTCCCACTTTTTTTTTTATTACTCTGTGGCTCTCTCCTTTTTTTCCTCCTCTGTTTCTCTGTCCCCTTTCTTTATAGTACTGTCCCTCCCTGTTTTCCTCCCCTTGCCTCTCCGTTTCTTTACTTACCTTTTGTCAACTTCTTTCTTTTCTTTTCTGCTCTTCTGTCTCCTCTTCTGTCTTCTTTCTTCCTGCTGGCTGCGGCGCTCCTCACTGACTGACAGGCGTGACTTGATGACGTCACGCCCAGCAGTCAGTGTGAATGGAGGAGAGGAGGGACACGGCGCCGCGCGATCACGTGAGTATTTTTTTTTTTTTTTTTTTTTTCTTCCAGCTCCCATGAACCCCCCCCCCCCCCCCCCCCCCGCGGGAAAAAAAAATAAAAAAAGTTTTTAAAAAAATAGCGCAACAGAGAAAAATAATAAAAAAATAAAAATAAATTTAATTAGCAGCGAGGGCCCGGCCCGGGCCCCCTGGCATGGCCGGGCCCGGGTAAACTGTACCCGCTCCCCCCCCCTCTCGGCGGCCCTGCCTGAAGGTAAAAGACACAGGATGTGAAGATCTGCAGGACTTTACCACAAAGTAGTGGATATGACACACAAGGTGCAACATTCTACAGAACAAGACACTAAAGGTAACAGACACATGATGCGAAGATCTGCAGGACTTTACCACAAAGTAGTGGAGATGCTAGTTACAATCTGCAACAGGTTAGTCCACTATAACACTGGAGAGCAGAAAGCAGGTATTGGTGGTAATACACTGCAGCAGGATAAAGCTGAAACACTGGAGAGTTGCAAGCAGGTACAGAGTCACAGACAAGCAAAGTCAGGGGGTGACAGGAGGAGGTGCAAAAGTGGAGAGAAGAGCAGAGGTCAATACCAGGAGATCAATCAGGATAAGACACAGGAATAGCAACACAGGCAACAGATGATCTGGCAATGGTTGCTGGGACAAGCAGGCTTGTGTAGGCCAAGGACAGGCATTAATCATCCTATAGTGATGAGCCGAGCTCTGACAGAAAAGAGAGCAGTCTAAGTACCACAGTCAGAGGCGAACTCAGGATTTAGAACGGGGGGTTTCCGCCCCCCCCCCCCCTCCCCCGGTAAAAAAAATAGAGCGAGCCACCCCCCCTTTAAATTTTAGCTGCAAAGTCGCCGATTACAGGCGATTTGCAGAAATCTGACTTTCATACATTTACCCCATGGTCTTAAAGGTAACCGTGACTTGAAGAATGCTGAAAAGCCTCATTCACTTACAAATATGCGTTCAGCGGACTTTTCACAGAGCCTCATGCAGTGACACATGTAATTTAGCACCCCAATAAGACCCGCAAAAATGCAGCCTATAAGGCATGGACAGCAGACGCACTGTTCCGCGGCTGCAGAATAGATGGATTGTCTTCAGCAAGTGAAACAAACTTACAAACTGCTGTTCATTTGTAAGCTGGACATTAGGTCCTTCCACACTTAAAGATGTATTGTTAATTGTATTAGTTAGAGCCAGAAAGGGCAGGATTTATTTACTTGTTTTATTTTGATTTTCCTATTTAATAAAACTAGCTGAGGCTAGTTGTACCATAACATTGAACTACTATGACTTTTTATGGCTGTTGTATAAAAACTGCCTCTCTAGCCCAGGAGGCAATGTCCGTACACTGATCTCTAGACTGTCCATATTTGTCCACAGAGGACATACAGTGGTGGAAGCCAAAATTACTCTTATAGAAACTGCCCTCATAAGAATCTCATTTACATATCTCATCTTGTAAAACACAATGTTGTTTCTACATTTGAGTGCAGTATGAGGCAGATGAGTGGAATCACCCCATGTTTAGCTGGAAATGCCGAGATTCACCAAACTTCTACCATCAGTTACAAAAAGTTGCACCACCCCATATATGCTGCCATCTTGATGTGCAGATCCATGTGTTTAGTGTACAAATAGGCACACAAAATGCAAAAATAATCATATGACCACAAAGCAACATATTCTCTATTGTGGTGTAAGTTTTTATTCTAAAATATGTATATTCTGTCATATAGTATTCAATTGCAATTATTTCTTTATAAATAAAGATTAATAATAATAATAAAAATTAATAATAAATAAGAAGAATTCTACAATTCATCACAATAAGCTTGGTCACACAAGGCATTGTTCTAAAGGATTCTATGGGGGTTTGTAAACAAACTTTCAAGCACAGACATAGAATTTGATGTCAGATATGAACCGCTTGGCCCATCTAGTCTGCCTATTTTCTAACATATGGTAACCTGAAACCCTATTTGATATTTAGTTCTTTGTAAAGATATCCTTATGTCTATCCCAAGCATGTTTAAATTTCTGTACTGTATTAGCCTCTACCACCTCTGATGGGAGGCTATTCCACTTATCCACAACCCTTCTGTGAAGTCATTTTACCTCAAATTTCCTCTGAACCTGCTTCCCTCCAGTTACAGTGTATGTCCTCGGGTTCTAATACTTCTCTTCCTTTGAATAATGTTCCCCTCCTGTACCTTGTTAAAACCCTTGATATATTTGAAAATTTCTAAACTATACCTATTTAGATCCAGACTATCCAGACAGACTGTGCGGAAGGCCATGCACCATTTTAGTTGCCCTTCTTGTACAGTCTCTAATGTATTTATAGCCAGAGATATGGTTAACTGCACTCCCTGTGGGATTGTGTGAAAGCTGCCAGAGGGAGAGGTATAGGTGACCCTATTCCTATTCCCTATTCCTTCTAATGTATTTATATCCTTCTGGAAAAATGGCCTCCAGAACTGAACATAGTATTCTATATGAGGCTGTACCAATGACCTATACAGTGGCATTATTACTTCTTTCTGCTACTTATACAACCAATCATCTGACTTGCCTTTTTCAGTGGTTTCTTACATTGCTTACCTGCCTTTAGGTCACCTGAAATAGTGACTCCTAGATTCATTTCCATTATAGTGCCGTTAATACTATATTTAGCCTTTTGGTTTTTGAGACCCAAGTGCATGATTTTTTTATTTTCTGACATTAAACTGTAGTTGCGACACATTTAACCAGTCCTCCAGTCTACCTAGATCATCAACTACTTGTTTTACCACTCCTGGGGGTAAATGTATCAAGCTGAGAGTTTTCCGGCGGGTTTGAAAAATGGAGATGTTGCCTATAGCTGCCAATCAGATTCTAGCTGTCATTTTGTAGAATGTACTAAATAAATGATAGCTAGAATCTAATTGGTTTTTCAAACCCGCCGGGAAACTCTCAGCTTGATACATTTACCCCCTGGAGTGTCTACCCTGTCGCATATATTTGTGTCATCTGTAAAATGCATACTTTGTCTTCAATACTATTTGCAATGGTACCAAAAAAGATATTAAAAGCACTAGTCCAAGTACGGATCCCTGGGGTACTGCACTGGTAACATTTCCCTCCTGTGAATGCACCCCATTTATTACAACTCTCTGTGTTCTATCCTGCAAGATCTTATCCATTCAACCATCATAGAATCCAATCCCAAGCTTTTGAGTTTATTTAACAGTCTGCGATGTGGGACAGTCTCAAAAGCCTTACCATAGTCTAGATAAGCTACATATATGGCCCCTCTTGATCTATTTCTTTAGTCACCTAGTCAAAAAGTAATAAGATTTTTTTACATGATTTTCCCCCATTTAAGAGTGTTTCCATCAATTTCCTTACAGATGTAAGGCTCACTGGTCGGTAGTTGTTTGTCTTTTCCTTGATTCCTCTTTTGTCCAGAATTCTAACTTCTACACATATTCATATAAATACTGCTAAATATTTGTACATTTACAGGAATATAAAACAGGACAACCCAAGTTGCCTAGTAGACTCTCACACAGGTAGAACTCATTGGGCCTCATTTACAGTCAGGCTTACGCTTCTTAGAAGGCGTATCTTTTGCAGCTATTGGAGAGGCATGGTATAAAGTTATGTGATGATGACAAAATACTGCTGTTTTCTTTGATTGGACGTATATTGAGATATGGGCTGTTTAACATATGTACAGAAGTACGTCTTTATTTGCAACAGATTCTTTGTGTGAAAGTTTGGGGCACAAAATGCAGCAAATTCTAAATGAGGACCATAATATGCTGAACTTAACAGAGTTTTCTCTTTTTTTCATTCTTACTAACTATAAAATTATATTATAGAAAAGGAGAGTATCAGGCCTTCAACAGTGGCAGAATTTGAAAACGATAGTGCAAGATAGCGGCATATTTATACTGTATAGTGGGTGTGGCATAAACTGAGAGTAAAAACTCTGTTATGTTTAAATAGCATTAACTTATTAACAGAAATGATGAATATTTGGTGGTGTTTTACCCGTCCAATAAAATGTATGTAAAACTGTCATTTCAAAGAGCTAAAATTGTTAACATTTAATATATACATTTTCTGATTTGGTAGTTACCTTGCAATATAGACCCAGATCATTGATGGCAACTGTACAAAATACAGAGAGAAAACAATGCAATGCAGGTCTCAACATCTGGTCCTACTCTAATTGAGTCCCCATGCCTCTTAGTCTAACTTTATCCAGTGTGTCTCTCAAATGTAGCCTTCTAACTCTGCATCTGGGCTGTCAGCACTCCCTTCAGGATTCAACTTCGTGTAGGAGGCCAAACTGCTCAATTTGAGTATCAGTATTTTCATCTCTCCCTCCATCAGCTGCTATACATTCAGTTATGGTTACAATTTACTACGTATGTTATGAATTGTGGGCAGGACTAGTTACCACAGTATTAACTGGGCCTCTACTCTGAGGGCACAACTAAGAGGCACTATTAGGTCACTGTCCTGCTGTCCTGAAAGTTATGACATATGTCACTCTCCAGTGACATTGCACACTTCTACCAATGGTGTATACAGCAGTGCAGGGTTTTTTTCTGTAGGAGGATGGCCTAGTGCTTTTCACCTGCTAGACACGCCCCAGTGATGCACAGCCACGCTCCCAACTGTATGACCACTCGGCGCAATTTTTTTTGCCATGCTCAACTTTAATGGGGGCTCCATGAAGTTGTTGTACCGGGGCCCTGAATTCCTCTTGGCAGCCCTGACATTGGTACATGTACTACTCTCTAAGTCTGTATATGGATTACTTAAGTGCACAGCTAGTAATGAACTGTATCATATCAGAATTGATATGTTTAAATGCTACAATTAATTGGGGATGTTGTGCATTGTTAAGGGCACTTTGACGTATGGGTGTTTTAATTATGATCTTTAGTAAATATGTTTTTATTCTGTATATCAGTGCATATTAAATTGGACATTACAATTAACTGGAGCACAGATAGACCCACACCTAACCAAGCCTAGTCCTGTGTTGATATATAATTATTCTATGTGTGGACAATTCCACAATACCAACTCCATTGTTATATATACAAGATACCATATTCTATTATGAGAACCATTTTGTTGTTTTGAATGTCTAAACAAATGCAACTAGGGGTGAGGGTGACAACAGTGGGAGGATAGGGTTCCCTTGCTTTGATTTTCCATTAGAGCCCAAAGGCTGTTAGCTGCAATTCTGCATGTCACCTTAACATATGCCACCCAAAATGCTCAGGCTCAAACCCTGAGAGTTCCAAGGCATGCTAATAATTTAATAAAAATATTGTACACTGAACACTATCCTGCCAGTCTGCTAACTGGAGAAGCTACTTTTATGAATGCCAGCCAGTGTATCACTCAGCTGCTCTAGCGATATTTTCTTGGTAAGGTTTTCTGTTGTTGCGACAATAGCAAATCTGATTTTTCGACGCATATTAATAAATAGGGACAATAATATACTACTGAAGTATCTATCTACTTGATTTATTTACTCCTTTCCTCTAGTGCCATTCTATATTTTATTGCATTTTTCTCACCTTTCAGCCTTCTGCATTCTTCACAGGAGTTAATCAATATGTCATGAAATATCTATTCCTAATATAACAAACCTTTCGTATTCAGAACTAGAATACATTACTTTACTTACATCCGTTTTTTTAAAAAATTGGGTTGTTTTTAATCTATTCAGAGCAGACACATTTATAACTCTTTCTCTTCGCTCTCCATATAATACAGATCATCAATTAAACATAATTCTCTTTTCCAGTTATAATGCAATGTAGTATATGCAACATTGAATTCATATTTAACATGGGAATCTTAAAGTACTATGAAGATAATTAAATAAATTATTATTTATAAACATCAGTTTATTCATATGTCGTTTTAACCACATTTTACACTAATCCAAATTTGGATTTTTATCTCACATTAATTATGCTGTTTTCATTCCAGTGAGTTTCATCCAGCATCCAGACATTACATAATAAAGTAAATACTGTGCAAAAAGGTAATCTGACAATAATTCAGATTGATTCTGCTGTTTGGCAAGTTTACATTCTTCAGATAAGTTATGTAGTGCATTAAATGTATTGAATTATGCAGCACATTAGTATGGATTACACATTAAATTATCCATAAGCATAAAAAGGCAATTGGTTTAGCTTTTAAAAAGAAAGAATGCCTTAACCCCTTTCAATTCTTATTTTAGATACCTTGTTTAGCTACAGATATGACTTTCTTTTCATAGTGTATTGAAATAAACATAGTTTTATTTTAAGTTCATAATATATAAAAAAATATGGGCATAATAACATCAAAATAAACTTTATACGTCTATTGTAGTAGAACCCCAGATACTTACACAATAACTTGCCTAGTTCTATGAAGTGTACCAATACTAAATATATGTATTTTAAGTGAAAAAGGATAGGTAAGTGAGAAATTGTAGGGCCCAGAAACAAGGAAATGTATAGGGAATATAGTTATGGTCTTAGACTCAACTATTGCCAGCATTGACAGATTTAGAGCAAAGTAAATCTAATAGTAGCTAACATACATAGTAGTGAACATGACTGGTAGTATAAATAATTTTGACGAAAATAGACTATCGTCACAGATTGACCTGGGCTCCTGGGTCATTCCATTGCTCACATGAGTTTATTTACATCTGATTAATAATATGACTAACTACCTCTATATTGAGAGAAAGTAGAGATGCTAAAACTTAAAATAACAATGATTATTCTTCTAAATAAGCAAGCATTGGGCAAAAGACAAAATAGCTCACATCCAAAAAGTTATTATTTTAAATCCCAGTTAATATGTTGGCCAAAGCTTGACAAACTAATACCGCTCCTCTCAGACAGATTTACAATGCAATATAACAATAGAGTACACCGTAAAGTATCTAGCATTATATGTTTATCTGGCTTTAATGAATCACAGTTTAAAATGTAAGTGTTTGTTATTATATAACAAATATTAAATTAAATAAAAATATTTTTTTTAGAAAGAGTATGGAAGCCAGGGAAATGGTGTATCTCTGACAGTTCATATGTAAAATGTTGTGTGTGTACATTAGGTGGCAGGAAAATAAACACAATGGCTTCTGGCCAAAACATTTGACACCTACACCGTTACGGACAGCCAAGAACCAAAAGTAACAACTAATGGCAACCATATTAAAATTGTATATAGTACGTGTATTAATACATTTGGTTATGTGGGTGGCACTGGAAAACATGAAAAAAGTAATTTACTAATCAAATAATATGTAGACATGCAGAATATATAGCGTAGTTGTGCTTAAAACAATCATTTAAAATGCACATAGGTCTGTCCCCTGTTTCTCTTTTACCTGTCTTTGTGTAGCCATATGCAGAATTACCTACATGGAAATACACATGGTAGAAAATGTAGAAAAAAATGATAACTTAGCTTTTTCTTCTAAAATATTGCGCAATGAAGCTTAAATATTATTTAAGTCTTGAGAGTAAGATGACTCTGATAATGTCTTTATTTCATGTATATATATTGAAGCTAAGAGCTACTATAATCAGGATAATTTTACCTTTGCTGTCATTTAGACATCCTATAGCTGAATACTTTCACAAAGACACATGTAATTAAAGTGACATTACTACTGACCACATATAAGCAATAGCAAACATACAATATATACCCTTGTTCTGTGTCTAACATAGAAATTCAATCCAAGAGGGATGTAATTTCTTTTTGGTAAAAGGATGGTGGAAGGAACAATGAAAGAAGGGGAGGAAATAGACAGAGGAGGCTCTTGGTATAATGACTGGGAGTTTTCCCCAACAGTGGTGAGTTGTTACACTCATATAAAGGTTTTCCAAATCTTGTGGTATTTAGTGTGACAACGATATTGAAATATATCCCTTTGAAGAGATAAATCAAATCATCCCTTTATTCCCGGAGGGAGGGCCATGTTTTTACAAATTCTGGTAATTTGAATCTTGCAGTGTTATAAATGTGCATAATGAGTTTACCTACCTAAAGGTTTTTGGACAATCCCACCAAATATGTTAAAAGTACTAGTGTCCCTGCAACCCCTCCAACTGGACGGAGCCGAGTACCATGTAAGTGGATGGAACTAGATACCACCTCGTGTCCACTTTAGTAGAATTTTAAATTATTGCTACACTGATAGAGGATTTGTCCTTTTTCTTATGTCTTTCCAATTCTTTGTTTCCAGGGATAAAACCCAAGTCTTTTTGAAGATTCAGGTTCTAGAGCTTGATAGCCAAAATATAAAATGATATAATATTGTAGTGATGTTGCCCCCTTCCTATCCACTGAGTAAGTAAGGAAACGTCCATATTGCGATTTCTCACCATGGGCAACTTAATGTGCAAAGTTGCTTATTTTTAAATATTGGAAGTGTACAAAATGTAGGATTTGAATTTTTTTCAAAACATCTACAAATTAGGTTGGCAAGGTGTCTGATTACATGGAGGAAATGTACACCTAGTGAGCAGTATTTAGAATTATCCAGAGGGAACATAGGGTACCTCCATAAGGTTGAGAAAGGGGATGGATACTGTGAAATGCAGAGACTCCTGTTCACCTTACCACTTTTTCTCACACTATCATGGGTGCAGTATAAGTTGAGACTGGTCTGTGTTTCTTGGGTACCCATGGAAGGAAATCCAAATGATCACCATATAAAGTGCCACAACATAATACAACTTAATTGTACAGCATAGTCATATGAAATAGCTGTTGCACAATGGTTCAGGGAATTAAAAGTCTGATTGGGAATTTACACCTGTACAGGTTCGGAAAAGGTACAGTTTGTTCATTTAACTGCATGTATCCTGCCAAGCCCATAATATGTATAGTGACTCCCAGGTTTCAGGATTGTGGTTGATTTTGTTGATTAAGAGAGGTGGGAAAGTTGGACTGATGCAGTTAACTATATTATTTTGTGCTGGGAACACCTAAATATTAAATAGTGATTGGTCTACATGGAAATTCAAAACTGAGTTCCAACAGTTTATTCACATGGTTAGGTAGATGAAGAGCAAGTAATTTTGGTTTTGAACCAAAACTTTTTTCAGAAAGTTTCTGAAATAGAATTCCCAGCCCTGCAGTCACATGAGCTCATCACCATAGGAAGGCGCTCACTCTGATTGACAGCCGAAAGAGTTCTGCTGACAGCACGGGAGCCAGGGCAAGGTAAGTATCATTCCTTACACATATGTTTAATACATTAGTCCAAATGTGTGATTAAACTATTCAATATTATGTTGCTTAAACTCATTTCAAAGAAATGTGATTCTTATTCCATCATGGGTTGCACGGCAGTACAACCCATGCCACAACTGTGGAATCTGCCACCCCCTGACCGCAACAAGTGCAACGCGTGTGATAGATGGAACCACTTTGCAAAGAGCTACAGATCTAAACATATGTCAGTATCCAGACCGCCATCTGAGACTCAGAAACAAAGACAAAAAGCACACCTAGTCAAAGACAAAGTACAACTAGTCAATCACCTGGAGACCGAACCAGAAATCTAACCAGACACAGCCTTGTATTGGGAAAGTGTTAACTTAAGAAATGAAAAAGTTGAGATTTTCACTACGTTTGAAAACTGTTAGTTAAATGCTCTTCCAGGCGTCCCTTCCCCGGATCCGAGACAGATCCGGGTATTGGAGCCAAATGAAAACCTGAAACCGAGGCTCGGAGATATAATCCCGCTGTTGGATCTCGCAATACTTGGATCCTATAAATTCCCCGCTAGTCGCCGCCATCTTCACTCGGGCATTGATCAGGGTAGAGGGAGGGTGTGTTAGGTGGTCCTCTGTCCTGGTAGATCTCGTGCTGTTTAGCACGAGATCTGTGCTGTTTGGATCTGTGCTGTGCTGTGCTGTGCTGTGTTCTGCAGTATCAGTACAGTGGTGCTGTGGGCTGTGCTCTGTCAATTTTGAGTTCAGTGGTGCTGCTGGGTCCTGTGCTGTGTCCTGTTCAGTCCAGTGGTGCTGTGTCCTGTGCTCTGTGCTTCTAAGGGCATAGTTATGTCCCCATTATTCCCAAGTGTTTAAAAAATTAAAAAAAACTTATAAAAAAAATACAAAAAAATTATTAAAAAAAAAATTAATTACAACAAAATTTGCAAAACCAATCCTGCAGTATAAGCCCATTGGTACTGCAATATTACCAAAGTCACACATTCAGCAGTATAAGTCCAGTGGTACTGTTATATTACAAAGTTCACTGATTCAGCAGTATAAGTCCAGTGGTACTGATATATTACAAAGTTCACTGATTCAGCAGTATAAGTCCAGTGGTACTGCTATATTACAAAGTTTACTGATTCAGCAGTATAAGTCCAGTGGTACTGATATATTACAAAGTACACTGATTCAGCAGTATAAGTCCAGTGGTACTGCTATTACAAAGTTCACTGATTCAGCAGTATAAGTCCAGTGGTACTGATATATTACAAAGTTCACTGATTCAGCAGTATAAGTCCAGTGGTACTGATATATTACAAAGTTCACTGATTCAGAAAAAATGGTGGAGGATTATTTTGCTGACACCATCCAAATAGACATGTCAGACAGTCCATATTGTTACTGGCAGGAAAAAAAGCCAGTTTGGAAGCCCCTGTACAAACTGGCTCTATTTTACCTGAGTTGTCCCCCCTCCAGTGTGTACTCGGAAAGAGTTTTTAGTGCAGCGGGGAACCTGGTCAGTGAGCGGCGAAGGAGGTTGCTTCCTCAGAACGTTGAAAAAATGATGTTCATAAAAATGAATTATCAATTCCTCAATCAAGTACAGCACTGTCCTCCAGATAGTACAGAGGGACCTGTGGTTGTGGAGTCCAGCGGGGACGAATTGATAATGTGTGAGGAGGAGGAAGTACACACTGTAGGGGGAGAGAAATCAGAGGTTGAGGATGAGGACGACATCTTGCCTCAGTAGAGCCTGTTTATTTTGTACAGGGAGAGATGAATAGCTTTTTTGGTGTGGGGGCCCAAACAAACCAATCATTTCAGGCACAGTTGTTTGGTAGGCCCTGTCGCTGAAATGATTGGTTTGTTAAAGTGTGTATGTCCTATTTCAACAACATAAGGGTGGGTGGGAGGGCCCAAGGACAATTCCATCTTGAAACTCTTTTATTGCCATTATGTGACCATTCAACAGTCGTTTGCCATGAGCACAAAGTAAAACAAAATTAAAACAAATTCAACAAATTAAACCAAAAGTAAAATGCCCTGTCATAATCAAAAA